>NW_026893596.1:1200000-1506956 GCF_032452875.1 Bos javanicus
GCAGGATAGCCACGTGATCACTTCATGATTATTTCCGTGATCTGTACATGATCAGTCACGTGATACGTGTGTGATCAGCCACCGGATCAGTGCGTGATGAGCCATGTGATCAGTGCAGGATCAATTACGTGATCAGTGCATGATCAGTCACGTGACCAGTACATGGTAGCTACGTGATCATTGCGTGATCAGCCACGTGATCAGTGCATTATAGCCACGTGATCACTGCATGATAGCCACGTGATCAGTGCATGAGAGCCACATGATCAGTGCATGATCAGTCACGTGATACATGTGTGATCAGCCACATGATCAGTGCATGATGAGCCACGTGATCAGTGCAGGATCAATTAAGTGATCAGTGCATGATCAGTCACGTGACATGTACATGGTTGCTACGTGATAGTTGCATGATCAGCCACGTGAGAAGAGCATGATAGCCACGTGATCAGTGCATGATCAGTCACGTGATCAGAACATGATCAGTCACGTGAACAGTGCATGATCATTTACGTGATCTGTGCTTTATCAGTCATGTGACCAGTATATGGTAGCTTCGTGATCATTCCATGACGAACCACGTGAGCAGTGCATGATAGCCACGTGATGTGTGCATGATGAGTTACGTGAGCAGAGTATGATGAGCCACGTGATCAGTGTATGAGTGCCACGTGATCAGTGCATGATATGTCACATGACAGGTGTGTGATCAGCCACGTGAACAGTGCATGTTCAGCCACGTGATCAGTGCATGATAGCCACGTGATCAGTGCATGAACAATTACGTGATCAGTGCATGATCACTCTCGTGATCAGTACATGGTAGCTACGTGATCATTGCATGAACAGCCGCGTGAGGAGTGCATGATAGCCACGTGATCAGTGCATGATCTGTCGCATGATCAGTGTATGATCATCCGGGTGATCAGTGCATGGGCAGTCATCTGATCAGTGCATGATATAGACGTGATCAGTGCATGATCAGTCTCGTGATCAGTGTATGATCAACCACGTGATCAGTGCACGATAGCCAGGTAATGAGTGCACGATAGCCAGATGATCAGTGCATTATCAGTCATGTGATCAGTGTATTATCAGCCAAGTAATCAGTGCATGATAGCCAACTGATCAGTGGATGATCCGTCACGTGATCAGTGCATGGTCAGTCACGTGATCATTGCATGATCAGCCACGTGATCAGTGCATGATCAATTTCGTGATCAGTGCATGGTCAGTCACGTGATCAGTACATGATCAGTCACGTGAACAGTGCATGATCAGTCATGTGATCAGTGTATGACCAGCCAAGTGATCAGTGCATGATAGCCAGGGGATCAGTGCATGATCAGTCACGTGATCAGTGCACGATCAATCACGTGATCAGTGTATTTTCAGCCACGTGATCAGTGCATGATCAGCCAAATGATAAGTGCATATTCAATTACGTGATCAGTGCATGATCAGCCACGTGATCAGTGCATGATCAGTCACGTGATCAGTACATGATCAGTCACGTGAACAGTGCGTGATCATTTACGTGAACTGTGCATGATCATTCACGTGACCAGTATATGGTAGCTACGTGATCATTCCATGACGAGCCACGGGAGCAGTGTATGATAGAAACGTGATGAGTGCATGATGAGTTACGAGCGCAGAGTATGATCAGCCACGTGATCAGTGCATGAGTGCCACGTGATCAGTGCATGATATGTCACGTGATAGGTGTGTGATCAGCCACGTGTACAGTGCATGTTCAGCCACGTGATCAGTGCATGATCACTTACATGAGCAGTGTATGATCAGCCACGTGAGCAGTGCATCGTCAGACACGTGAACAGTGTATGATCAGCCACGTGATCAGTGCATGATATCCAAGTGATCAGTGCATGATCAATCACGTGATCAGTGTATGATCAGCCACGTGAACAGTGCATGCTCAGTCACGTGATCTGGGCCTGCTGAGCTGCGTTATTACTGTCTGATCATCTGCTTGACAATTGCCAGCTGAGCTGCACGATTCCTGCCTGTCATCTGCTTGACAATTGCCAGCTGTGCTGCATAATTCCTGCCTGCTCAGCTGCTTGATTATTGCCAGCTGAGCAGTATGATTCCTCACACCTGAGTTCCATGATTATTGCCTGCTGACTGTTTGATTCGTGCCTACTCAGCTCTTTGTTTATTGCCTCCAGAGGCACATGATCAGTGTATGATAGAAAACATGATCAGCGCATGATCAGTCACATGATCAGCGCCATTAAGTCACGTGATCACTACATGATAGTCATGTGATCACTCCATGCTCAGTCACGGTATCAGTGCATGATCAGCCACGTGATCAGTGCATGATCTGTCACATGATTAGTGTATGATCATCCATGTGATCAGTGCATGATCAGTCTCGTGATCAGTGCATGATAGCCACGTGATCAGTGCATGATCAGTCACCTGATGGGTGTATGATCATTCACGTGACCTGTACATGGTAGCTACATGATCATTGCATGATCAGCCACGTGAGTAGTGCATGATAGCCACGTGATCACTGCATGATCAGTCATGTGATCAGTGCATGATCAGTCATGGGACCAGTACATGGTAACTGCATGATCATCGCATGATCAGCCACGTGAGCAGTGCATGATAGCCACGTGATCAGTGCATGATCAATCACGTGTTCAGTGCATGATCAGTCATGTAATATGTGCATGACCAGGCATGTGATCAGTGTATGACCAGCCAAGTGACCAGTGCATGATAGCCACGTGATCAGTGCAAGATCAGTCAGGTGATCAGTGCATGATCAGTCATGTGACCAGTACATGGTAGCTGCGTGATCATCGCATGATCAGCCACGTGAGCAGTGCATGATAGCCACGTGATCAGTGCATGATCACACACGAGATCAGTGCATGACCAGGCACGTGATCAGTGTATGTCCAGCCAAGTGATCAGTGCATGATAGCCACGTGATCAGTGCATGATCAGTCACGTGATCAGTGCATGATCAGTCACGTGATCAGTGCATGTTAGCCAGGTGATCAGTGCATGATCAGCCACGTGATTAGTGCATGACCAGGCACGTGATCAGTGTATGTCCAGCCAAGTGATCAGTGCATGATAGACACGTGATCAGTGCATGATCAGTTACGTGATCAGTGCATGATCAGTCACGTGATCAGTGCATGATAGCCAGGTGATCAGTGCATGATAGCCACGTGATCAGTGCATGATCAGTCACGTGATCAGTGCATGGTCAGTCACGTGATCAGTGCATGATCATCCACGTGATCAGTGCATGTGGAGTCATGTAATCAATGCATAATAGCGCCTTGATCTGTGCACGGTCAGTCCCGTGATGTGTGTATGATCAGACAAGTGATCAGTGCAAGATACCTACGTGATCAGTGCATGATCAGTCATATGATCAGTGCATGTTTAGCCATGTCATCAGTGCATGATAGCCACGTGGTCAGTGCATACTATTACGGTAACAATGCATGCGCAAACACGTGATCAGTGCATGAGAGCCACGTGATCAGTGCAAGATCAGTCACGTGATAGGTGTGTGATCAGCCATGTGAACAGTTCATGCTCAGTCACGTGATCAGGGCCTGCTGAGCTGCGTGATTACTGTCTGCTCATCTGCTTGACAATTGCTAGCTGAGCTGCACGATTCCTGCCTGCCATCTCCTTGACAATTGCCACCTGTGCTGCGTAATTCCTGCCTGCTCATCTATTTGATTTTTGCCAGCTGAGCAGCATGATTTCTCAGAGCTGAGTTCCATGATTATAGCCTGCTGACTGTTTCCTGCCTACTCAGCTCTATGTTCTTTGCCTCCAGAGGCACATGATCAGTGTGTGACACCAAACATGATCAGCACATGATCAGTCACATGATCAATGCATGATAAGCCAGGTGATCAGTGCATGATCAATTATGTGATCAGTGCATGATCAGTCATGTGACCAGTACATAGTAGCTGCATGATCATTGCATGATCAGCCACGTGAGCAGTGCATGATAGCCACGTGATCACTGCATGATCAGTCACGTGACCAGTGCATGGTAACTACGTGATCATTGCATGATCAGCCACGTGAGCAGTGCATGATATCCACGTGATCAGTGCAGGATAACCACGTGATCACTTCATGATTAGTCACGTGATCAGTACATGATCAGTCACATGAACAGTGCATGATCATTTACGTGATCTGTGCATGATCAGTCACGTGACCAGTATATGGTAGTTTCGTTATCATTCCATGACGAACCACGTGAGCAGTGCATGGTAGCCACGTGATGTGTTCATGATGAGTTACGTGAGCAGAGTATGATCAGCCACGTGATCAGTGCATGATGTCACGTGACAGGTGTGTGATCAGCCACGTGAACAGTGCATGTTCAGCCACGTATTCAGTGCATGATAGCCACGTGATCAGTGCATGATCAGTTACGTGAGCAGTGTATGATAAGCCACGTGATCAGTGCATGGTCAGACACGTGAACAGTGTATGATCAGCCACGTGATCAGTGCATGATATCCAAGTGATCAGTGCATGATCAGTCACGTGATCAGTGTATGATCAGCCATGTGAACAGTGCATGCTCAGTCACGTGATCAGGGCCTGCTGAGCTGCGTGATTCCTGTCTGCTCATCTGCTTGACAATTTCCAGCTGAGCTGCACGATTCCTGCCTGTCATCTCCTTGACAATTGCCACCTGTGCTGCGTAATCCTGCCTGCTCATCTACTTGATTATTGCCAGCTGAGCAGCATGATTTCTCAGAGGTGAGTTCCATGATTATAGCCTGCTGACTGATTCCTGCCTACTCAGCTCTATGTTCATTGCCTCCAGAGGCACATGATCAGTGTGTGACACCAAACATGATCAGCACATGGTCAGTCACATGATCAATGCATGATAAGCCATGTGATCAGTGCATGATCAATTATGTGATCAGTGCATGATCAGTCATGTGACCAGTACATGGTAGCTGTGTGATCATTGCATGATCAGCCACGTGATCAGTGCATGAGAGACACGTGATCAGTGCATGATCAGTCACGTGATACATGTGTGATCAGCCACGTGATCAGTGCATGATGAGCCATGTGATCAGTGCAGGATCAATTACGTGATCAGTGCATGATCAGTCACGTGAACCGTACATGGTTGCTACGTGATCGTTGCATGATCAGCCACGTGAGCAGAGCATGATAGCCACGTGGTCAGTGCATGATCAGTCACGTGAACAGTACATGATCAGTCACGTGAACAGTGCATGATCATTTACGTGATCTTTGCATGATCAGTCAAGTTACCAGTATATGGTTGCTACGTGATCATTCCATGACGAGCCACGTGAGCAGTGCATGATAGCCACGTGATCAGTGGATGATCAGACACGAGATCAGTGCATGATCAGTCACGTGATCAGTGCATGATCAGCCACGTGATCAGTGCATGACCAGGCACGAGATCAGTGTATGTCCAGCCAAGTGATCAGTGCATGATAGCCACGTGATCAGTGCATGATCAGTTATGTGATCAGTGTATGATCAGCCACGTGATCAGTGCATGATCAGCCACATGATCAGTGCATGATCAATTACCTGATCAGTGCATGATCAGTCACGTGACCAGTACATGGTAGCTACGTGATCATTGCTTGATCAGCCACATGATCAGTGCATGATAGCCACGTGATCAGTGCATGAGAGCCACGTGATCAGTGCATGATCAGTCATGTGATACGTGTGTGATCAGCCACGTGATCAGTGCATGATATCCACGTGATCAGTGCATGACAGGCACGTGATAAGTGCATGAGAGCCACGTGATCAGTGCATGATCAGTCACGTGATACATGTGTGATAAGCCACGTGATCAGTGCATGATGAGCCACGTGATCAGTGCAGGATCAATTACGTGATCAGTGCATGATCAGTCACGTGACCAGTACATGGTTGCTACGTGATCGTTGCATGATCAGCCACGTGAGCAGAGCATGATAGCCACGTGGTCAGTGCATGATCAGTCACGTGAACAGTGCATGATCATTTACGTGATCTTTGCATGATCAGTCACGTTACCAGTATATGGTGGCTACGTGATCATTCCATGACGAGCCACGTGAGCAGTGCATGATAGCCACGTGATGTGTGCATGAGTTACGTGAGCAGAGTATGATCAGCCACGTGATCAGTGCATGAGTGCCACGTGATCAGTGCATGATCAGTTACGTGAGCAGTGTATGATCAGCCACGTGATCAGTGCATGATGAGCCACGTGATCAGTGCAGGATCAATTACGTGATCAGTGCATGATCAGTCACGTGACCAGTACATGGTTGCTACGTGATCGTTGCATGATCAGCCACGTGAGCAGAGCATGATAGCCACGTGGTCAGTGCATGATCAGTCACGTGAACAGTGCATGATCATTTACGTGATCTTTGCATGATCAGTCACGTTACCAGTATATGGTGGCTACGTGATCATTCCTTGACGAGCCACGTGAGCAGTGCATGATAGCCACGTGATGTGTGCATGAGTTACGTGAGCAGAGTATGATCAGCCACGTGATCAGTGCATGAGTGCCACGTGAGCAGTGCATGATCAGTTACGTGAGCAGTGTATGATCAGCCACGTGATCAGTGCATGGTCAGACACGTGAACAGTGTATGATCAGCCACGTGATCAGTGCATGATATCCAAGTGATCAGTGCATGACCATCACGTGATCAGTGTATGATCAGCCACGTGAACAGTGCATGCTCAGTCACGTGATCTGGGCCTGCTGAGCTGCGTGATTCCTATCTGCTCATCTGCTTGACAATTGCCAGCTGAGCTGCACGATTCCTGCCTGTCATCTGCTTGACAATTGCCAGCTGTGCTGCGTAATTCCTGCCTGCTCAGCTGCTTGATTATTGCCAGCTGAGCAGCATGATTCCTCACACCTGTGTTCCATGATTATTGCCTGCTGACTGTTTGATTCGTGCCTACTCAGCTCTTTGTTTATTGCCTCCAGAGGCACATGATCAGTGTGTGATAGCAAACATGATCAGCGCATGATCAGTCACATGATCAGCGCGATTAAGTCACGTGATCTCTACATGATAGTCATGTGATCAGTCCATGCTCAGTCACGGTATCAGTGCATGATCAGCCACGTGATCAGTGCATGATCTGTCACAAGATTAGTGCATGATCATCCACGTGATCAGTGCACGGGCAGTCATGTGATCAGTGCATGATATAGACGTGAACAGTGCATGATAAGTCTCGTGATCAGTGCATGATAGCCACGTGATCAGTGCATGATCAGTCACCTGAAGGGTGTATGATCATTCACGTGACCTGTACATGGTAGCTACATGATCATTGCATGATCAGCCTCGTGAGTAGTGCATGATAGCCACGTGATCACTGCATGATCAGTCACGTGATCAGTGCATGATGAGTCATGTGACCAGTACATGGTAGCTGCGTGATCATCGCATGATCAGCCACGTGAGCAGTGCATGATAGCCACGTGATCAGTGCATGATCAGACACGAGATCAGTGCATGATCATTCACGTGATCAGTGCATGATCAGCCACGTGATCAGTGCATGACCAGGCACGTGATCAGTGTATGTCCAGCCAAGTGATCAGTGCATGATAGCCACGTGATCAGTGCATGATCAGTCACGTGATCAGTGCATGATCAGTCACGTGATCAGTGTATGTTCAGGCACGTGATCAGTGCATGATCAGCCACATAATCAGTGCATGATCAATTATGTGATCATTGCCTGATCAGCCACGTGAGCAGTGCATGATAGCCATGTGATCAGTGCATGATCAGCCATGTGATCAGTGCCTGATCAGTAACGTGATCAGTGCATGGTCAGTCACGTGATCAGTGCATGATCATCCACGTGATCAGTGCATGTGAAGTCATGTAGTCAATGCATGATAGCACAGTGATCAGTGCACGATCAGTCCCATGATGAGTGTATGATCAGCCAAGTGATCAGTGCAAGATAGCTACGTGATCAGTGCATGATCAGTCACATGATCAGTGCATGATCATCACGTGATCAGTGTATGATCAGCCACGTGAACAGTGCATGCTCAGTCACGTGATCAGGGCCTGCTGAGCTGCGTGATTACTGTCTGCTCATCTGCTTGACAATTTCCAGCTGAGCTGCACGATTCCTGCCTGTCATCTCCTTGACAATTGCCACCTGTGCTGCGTAGTTCCTGCCTGCTCATCTACTTGATTATTGCCAGCTGAGCAGCATTTCTCAGAGCTGAGTTCCATGATTATAGCCTGCTGACTGATTCCTGCCGACTCAGCTCTATGTTCATTGCCTCCAGAGGCACATGATCAGTGTGTGACACCAAACATGATCAGCACATGATCAGTCACACGATCAATGCATGATAAGCCAGGTGATCAGTGCATGATCAATTATGTGATCAGTGCATGATCAGTCATGTGACCAGTACATGGTAGCTGTGTGATCATTGCATGATCAGCCACGTGAGCAGTGCATGATCAGTCACGTGATCAGTGCATGATGAGTCACGTGATCTGTGCATGATCAATCACGTGATCAGTGCATGATCAATTACCTGATCAGTGCATGATCAGTCACGTGACCAGTGCATGGTAGCTACGTGATCATTGCATGATCAGCCACGTGATCAGTGCATGATAGCCACGTGATCAGTGCATGATAGCCACGTGATCAGTGCATGATCAGTCACGTGATACGTGTGTGATCAGCCACTTGATCAGTGCATGTTATCCACGTGATCAGTGCAGGATAGCCACGTGATCACTTCATGATTATTTCCGTGATCTGTACATGATCAGTCACGTGATACGTGTGTGATCAGCCACCGGATCAGTGCGTGATGAGCCATGTGATCAGTGCAGGATCAATTACGTGATCAGTGCATGATCAGTCACGTGACCGGTACATGGTAGCTACGTGATCATTGCGTGATCAGCCACGTGATCAGTGCATTATAGCCACGTGATCACTGCATGATAGCCACGTGATCAGTGCATGAGAGCCACATGATCAGTGCATGATCAGTCACGTGATACATGTGTGATCAGCCACATGATCAGTGCATGATGAGCCACGTGATCAGTGCAGGATCAATTAAGTGATCAGTGCATGATCAGTCACGTGACATGTACATGGTTGCTACGTGATAGTTGCATGATCAGCCACGTGAGAAGAGCATGATAGCCACGTGATCAGTGCATGATCAGTCACGTGATCAGGACATGATCAGTCACGTGAACAGTGCATGATCATTTACGTGATCTGTGCTTTATCAGTCATGTGACCAGTATATGGTAGCTTCGTGATCATTCCATGACGAACCACGTGAGCAGTGCATGATAGCCACGTGATGTGTGCATGATGAGTTACGTGAGCAGAGTATGATGAGCCACGTGATCAGTGTATGAGTGCCACGTGATCAGTGCATGATATGTCACATGACAGGTGTGTGATCAGCCACGTGAACAGTGCATGTTCAGCCACGTGATCAGTGCATGATAGCCACGTGATCAGTGCATGAACAATTACGTGGTCAGTGCATGATCACTCTCGTGATCAGTACATGGTAGCTACGTGATCATTGCATGAACAGCCGCGTGAGGAGTGCATGATAGCCACGTGATCAGTGCATGATCTGTCGCATGATCAGTGTATGATCATCCGGGTGATCAGTGCATGGGCAGTCATCTGATCAGTGCATGATATAGACGTGATCAGTGCATGATCAGTCTCGTGATCAGTGTATGATCAACCACGTGATCAGTGCACGATAGCCAGGTAATGAGTGCACGATAGCCAGATGATCAGTGCATTATCAGTCATGTGATCAGTGTATTATCAGCCAAGTAATCAGTGCATGATAGCCAACTGATCAGTGGATGATCCGTCACGTGATCAGTGCATGGTCAGTCACGTGATCATTGCATGATCAGCCACGTGATCAGTGCATGATCAATTTCGTGATCAGTGCATGGTCAGTCACGTGATCAGTACATGATCAGTCACGTGAACAGTGCATGATCAGTCATGTGATCAGTGTATGACCAGCCAAGTGATCAGTGCATGATAGCCAGGGGATCAGTGCATGATCAGTCACGTGATCAGTGCATGATCAATCACGTGATCAGTGTATTTTCAGCCACGTGATCAGTGCATGATCAGCCAAATGATAAGTGCATATTCAATTACGTGATCAGTGCATGATCAGCCACGTGATCAGTGCATGATCAGTCACGTGATCAGTACATGATCAGTCACGTGAACAGTGCGTGATCATTTACGTGAACTGTGCATGATCATTCACGTGACCAGTATATGGTAGCTACGTGATCATTCCATGACGAGCCACGGGAGCAGTGTATGATAGAAACGTGATGTGTGCATGATGAGTTACGAGCGCAGAGTATGATCAGCCACGTGATCAGTGCATGAGTGCCACGTGATCAGTGCATGATATGTCACGTGATAGGTGTGTGATCAGCCACGTGTACAGTGCATGTTCAGCCACGTGATCAGTGCATGATCACTTACATGAGCAGTGTATGATCAGCCACGTGAGCAGTGCATCGTCAGACACGTGAACAGTGTATGATCAGCCACGTGATCAGTGCATGATATCCAAGTGATCAGTGCATGATCAATCACGTGATCAGTGTATGATCAGCCACGTGAACAGTGCATGCTCAGTCACGTGATCTGGGCCTGCTGAGCTGCGTTATTACTGTCTGATCATCTGCTTGACAATTGCCAGCTGAGCTGCACGATTCCTGCCTGTCATCTGCTTGACAATTGCCAGCTGTGCTGCATAATTCCTGCCTGCTCAGCTGCTTGATTATTGCCAGCTGAGCAGTATGATTCCTCACACCTGAGTTCCATGATTATTGCCTGCTGACTGTTTGATTCGTGCCTACTCAGCTCTTTGTTTATTGCCTCCAGAGGCACATGATCAGTGTATGATAGAAAACATGATCAGCGCATGATCAGTCACATGATCAGCGCCATTAAGTCACGTGATCACTACATGATAGTCATGTGATCACTCCATGCTCAGTCACGGTATCAGTGCATGATCAGCCACGTGATCAGTGCATGATCTGTCACATGATTAGTGTATGATCATCCATGTGATCAGTGCATGATCAGTCTCGTGATCAGTGCATGATAGCCACGTGATCAGTGCATGATCAGTCACCTGATGGGTGTATGATCATTCACGTGACCTGTACATGGTAGCTACATGATCATTGCATGATCAGCCACGTGAGTAGTGCATGATAGCCACGTGATCACTGCATGATCAGTCATGTGATCAGTGCATGATCAGTCATGGGACCAGTACATGGTAACTGCATGATCATCGCATGATCAGCCACGTGAGCAGTGCATGATAGCCACGTGATCAGTGCATGATCAATCACGTGTTCAGTGCATGATCAGTCATGTAATATGTGCATGACCAGGCATGTGATCAGTGTATGACCAGCCAAGTGACCAGTGCATGATAGCCACGTGATCAGTGCATGATCAGTCAGGTGATCAGTGCATGATCAGTCATGTGACCAGTACATGGTAGCTGCGTGATCATCGCATGATCAGCCACGTGAGCAGTGCATGATAGCCACGTGATCAGTGCATGATCACACACGAGATCAGTGCATGACCAGGCACGTGATCAGTGTATGTCCAGCCAAGTGATCAGTGCATGATAGCCACGTGATCAGTGCATGATCAGTCACGTGATCAGTGCATGATCAGTCACGTGATCAGTGCATGTTAGCCAGGTGATCAGTGCATGATCAGCCACGTGATTAGTGCATGACCAGGCACGTGATCAGTGTATGTCCAGCCAAGTGATCAGTGCATGATAGACACGTGATCAGTGCATGATCAGTTACGTGATCAGTGCATGATCAGTCACGTGATCAGTGCATGATAGCCAGGTGATCAGTGCATGATAGCCACGTGATCAGTGCATGATCAGTCACGTGATCAGTGCATGGTCATTCACGTGATCAGTGCATGATCATCCACGTGATCAGTGCATGTGGAGTCATGTAATCAATGCATAATAGCGCCTTGATCTGTGCACGGTCAGTCCCGTGATGTGTGTTTGATCAGACAAGTGATCAGTGCAAGATACCTACGTGATCAGTGCATGATCAGTCATATGATCAGTGCATGTTTAGCCATGTCATCAGTGCATGATAGCCACGTGGTCAGTGCATACTATTACGGTAACAATGCATGCGCAAACACGTGATCAGTGCATGAGAGCCACGTGATCAGTGCAAGATCAGTCACGTGATAGGTGTGTGATCAGCCATGTGAACAGTGCATGCTCAGTCACGTGATCAGGGCCTGCTGAGCTGTGTGATTACTGTCTGCTCATCTGCTTGACAATTGCTAGCTGAGCTGCACGATTCCTGCCTGCCATCTCCTTGACAATTGCCACCTGTGCTGCGTAATTCCTGCCTGCTCATCTATTTGATTTTTGCCAGCTGAGCAGCATGATTTCTCAGAGCTGAGTTCCATGATTATAGCCTGCTGACTGTTTCCTGCCTACTCAGCTCTATGTTCTTTGCCTCCAGAGGCACATGATCAGTGTGTGACACCAAACATGATCAGCACATGATCAGTCACATGATCAATGCATGATAAGCCAGGTGATCAGTGCATGATCAATTATGTGATCAGTGCATGATCAGTCATGTGACCAGTACATAGTAGCTGCATGATCATTGCATGATCAGCCACGTGAGCAGTGCATGATAGCCACGTGATCACTGCATGATCAGTCACGTGACCAGTGCATGGTAACTACGTGATCATTGCATGATCAGCCACGTGAGCAGTGCATGATATCCACGTGATCAGTGCAGGATAACCACGTGATCACTTCATGATTAGTCACGTGATCAGTACATGATCAGTCACATGAACAGTGCATGATCATTTACGTGATCTGTGCATGATCAGTCACGTGACCAGTATATGGTAGTTTCGTTATCATTCCATGACGAACCACGTGAGCAGTGCATGGTAGCCACGTGATGTGTTCATGATGAGTTACGTGAGCAGAGTATGATCAGCCACGTGATCAGTGCATGATGTCACGTGACAGGTGTGTGATCAGCCACGTGAACAGTGCATGTTCAGCCACGTATTCAGTGCATGATAGCCACGTGATCAGTGCATGATCAGTTACGTGAGCAGTGTATGATAAGCCACGTGATCAGTGCATGGTCAGACACGTGAACAGTGTATGATCAGCCACGTGATCAGTGCATGATATCCAAGTGATCAGTGCATGATCAGTCACGTGATCAGTGTATGATCAGCCATGTGAACAGTGCATGCTCAGTCACGTGATCAGGGCCTGCTGAGCTGCGTGATTACTGTCTGCTCATCTGCTTGACAATTTCCAGCTGAGCTGCACGATTCCTGCCTGTCATCTCCTTGACAATTGCCACCTGTGCTGCGTAATCCTGCCTGCTCATCTACTTGATTATTGCCAGCTGAGCAGCATGATTTCTCAGAGGTGAGTTCCATGATTATAGCCTGCTGACTGATTCCTGCCTACTCAGCTCTATGTTCATTGCCTCCAGAGGCACATGATCAGTGTGTGACACCAAACATGATCAGCACATGGTCAGTCACATGATCAATGCATGATAAGCCATGTGATCAGTGCATGATCAATTATGTGATCAGTGCATGATCAGTCATGTGACCAGTACATGGTAGCTGTGTGATCATTGCATGATCAGCCACGTGATCAGTGCATGAGAGACACGTGATCAGTGCATGATCAGTCACGTGATACATGTGTGATCAGCCACGTGATCAGTGCATGATGAGCCATGTGATCAGTGCAGGATCAATTACGTGATCAGTGCATGATCAGTCACGTGAACCGTACATGGTTGCTACGTGATCGTTGCATGATCAGCCACGTGAGCAGAGCATGATAGCCACGTGGTCAGTGCATGATCAGTCACGTGATCAGTACATGATCAGTCACGTGAACAGTGCATGATCATTTACGTGATCTTTGCATGATCAGTCACGTTACCAGTATATGGTTGCTACGTGATCATTCCATGACGAGCCACGTGAGCAGTGCATGATAGCCACGTGATCAGTGGATGATCAGACACGAGATCAGTGCATGATCAGTCACGTGATCAGTGCATAATCAGCCACGTGATGAGTGCATGACCAGGCACGTGATCAGTGTATGTCCAGCCAAGTGATCAGTGCATGATAGCCACGTGATCAGTGCATGATCAGTTATGTGATCAGTGTATGATCAGCCACGTGATCAGTGCATGATCAGCCACATGATCAGTGCATGATCAAATACCTGATCAGTGCATGATCAGTCACGTGACCAGTACATGGTAGCTACGTGATCATTGCTTGATCAGCCACATGATCAGTGCATGATAGCCACGTGATCAGTGCATGAGAGCCACGTGATCAGTGCATGATCAGTCATGTGATACGTGTGTGATCAGCCACGTGATCAGTGCATGATATCCACGTGATCAGTGCATGACAGGCACGTGATAAGTGCATGAGAGCCACGTGATCAGTGCATGATCAGTCACGTGATACATGTGTGATCAGCCACGTGATCAGTGCATGATGAGCCACGTGATCAGTGCAGGATCAATTACGTGATCAGTGCATGATCAGTCACGTGACCAGTACATGGTTGCTACGTGATCGTTGCATGATCAGCCACGTGAGCAGAGCATGATAGCCACGTGGTCAGTGCATGATCAGTCACGTGAACAGTGCATGATCATTTACGTGATCGTTGCATGATCAGTCACGTTACCAGTATATGGTGGCTACGTGATCATTCCATGACGAGCCACGTGAGCAGTGCATGATAGCCACGTGATGTGTGCATGAGTTATGTGAGCAGAGTATGATCAGCCACGTGATCAGTGCATGAGTGCCACGTGATCAGTGCATGATCAGTTACGTGAGCAGTGTATGATCAGCCACGTGATCAGTGCATGATGAGCCACGTGATCAGTGCAGGATCAATTACGTGATCAGTGCATGATCAGTCACGTGACCAGTACATGGTTGCTACGTGATCGTTGCATGATCAGCCACGTGAGCAGAGCATGATAGCCACGTGGTCAGTGCATGATCAGTCACGTGAACAGTGCATGATCATTTACGTGATCTTTGCATGATCAGTCACGTTACCAGTATATGGTGGCTACGTGATCATTCCATGACGAGCCACGTGAGCAGTGCATGATAGCCACGTGATGTGTGCATGAGTTACGTGAGCAGAGTATGATCAGCCACGTGATCAGTGCATGAAGAGCCACGTGATCAGTGCATGATCAGTTACGTGATCAGTGTATGATCAGCCACGTGATCAGTGCATGGTCAGACACGTGAACAGTGTATGATCAGCCACGTGATCAGTGCATGATATCCAAGTGATCAGTGCATGACCATCACGTGATCAGTGTATGATCAGCCACGTGAACAGTGCATGCTCAGTCACGTGATCTGGGCCTGCTGAGCTGCGTGATTCCTATCTGCTCATCTGCTTGACAATTGCCAGCTGAGCTGCACGATTCCTGACTGTCATCTGCTTGACAATTGCCAGCTGTGCTGCGTAATTCCTGCCTGCTCAGCTGCTTGATTATTGCCAGCTGAGCAGCATGATTCCTCACACCTGTGTTCCATGATTATTGCCTGCTGACTGTTTGATTCGTGCCTACTCAGCTCTTTGTTTATTGCCTCCAGAGGCACATGATCAGTGTGTGATAGCAAACATGATCAGCGCATGATCAGTCACATGATCAGCGCGATTAAGTCACGTGATCTCTACATGATAGTCATGTGATCAGTCCATGCTCAGTCACGGTATCAGTGCATGATCAGCCACGTGATCAGTGCATGATCTGTCACAAGATTAGTGCATGATCATCCACGTGATCAGTGCACGGGCAGTCATGTGATCAGTGCATGATATAGACGTGAACAGTGCATGATAAGTCTCGTGATCAGTGCATGATAGCCACGTGATCAGTGCATGATCAGTCACCTGAAGGGTGTATGATCATTCACGTGACCTGTACATGGTAGCTACATGATCATTGCATGATCAGCCTCGTGAGTAGTGCATGATAGCCACGTGATCACTGCATGATCAGTCACGTGATCAGTGCATGATGAGTCATGTGACCAGTACATGGTAGCTGCGTGATCATCGCATGATCAGCCACGTGAGCAGTGCATGATAGCCACGTGATCAGTGCATGATCAGACACGAGATCAGTGCATGATCATTCACGTGATCAGTGCATGATCAGCCACGTGATCAGTGCATGACCAGGCACGTGATCAGTGTATGTCCAGCCAAGTGATCATTGCATGATAGCCACGTGATCAGTGCATGATCAGTCACGTGATCAGTGCATGATCAGTCACGTGATCAGTGTATGTTCAGGCACGTGATCAGTGCATGATCAGCCACATAATCAGTGCATGATCAATTATGTGATCATTGCCTGATCAGCCACGTGAGCAGTGCATGATAGCCATGTGATCAGTGCATGATCAGCCATGTGATCAGTGCCTGATCAGTAACGTGATCAGTGCATGGTCAGTCACGTGATCAGTGCATGATCATCCACGTGATCAGTGCATGTGAAGTCATGTAGTCAATGCATGATAGCACAGTGATCAGTGCACGATCAGTCCCATGATGAGTGTATGATCAGCCAAGTGATCAGTGCAAGATAGCTACGTGATCAGTGCATGATCAGTCACATGATCAGTGCATGATCATCACGTGATCAGTGTATGATCAGCCACGTGAACAGTGCATGCTCAGTCACGTGATCAGGGCCTGCTGAGCTGCGTGATTACTGTCTGCTCATCTGCTTGACAATTTCCAGCTGAGCTGCACGATTCCTGCCTGTCATCTCCTTGACAATTGCCACCTGTGCTGCGTAGTTCCTGCCTGCTCATCTACTTGATTATTGCCAGCTGAGCAGCATTTCTCAGAGCTGAGTTCCATGATTATAGCCTGCTGACTGATTCCTGCCGACTCAGCTCTATGTTCATTGCCTCCAGAGGCACATGATCAGTGTGTGACACCAAACATGATCAGCACATGATCAGTCACACGATCAATGCATGATAAGCCAGGTGATCAGTGCATGATCAATTATGTGATCAGTGCATGATCAGTCATGTGACCAGTACATGGTAGCTGTGTGATCATTGCATGATCAGCCACGTGAGCAGTGCATGATCAGTCACGTGATCAGTGCATGATGAGTCACGTGATCTGTGCATGATCAATCACGTGATCAGTGCATGATCAATTACCTGATCAGTGCATGATCAGTCACGTGACCAGTGCATGGTAGCTACGTGATCATTGCATGATCAGCCACGTGATCAGTGCATGATAGCCACGTGATCAGTGCATGATAGCCACGTGATCAGTGCATGATCAGTCACGTGATACGTGTGTGATCAGCCACTTGATCAGTGCATGTTATCCACGTGATCAGTGCAGGATAGCCACGTGATCACTTCATGATTATTTCCGTGATCTGTACATGATCAGTCACGTGATACGTGTGTGATCAGCCACCGGATCAGTGCGTGATGAGCCATGTGATCAGTGCAGGATCAATTACGTGATCAGTGCATGATCAGTCACGTGACCAGTACATGGTAGCTACGTGATCATTGCGTGATCAGCCACGTGATCAGTGCATTATAGCCACGTGATCACTGCATGATAGCCACGTGATCAGTGCATGAGAGCCACATGATCAGTGCATGATCAGTCACGTGATACATGTGTGATCAGCCACATGATCAGTGCATGATGAGCCACGTGATCAGTGCAGGATCAATTAAGTGATCAGTGCATGATCAGTCACGTGACATGTACATGGTTGCTACGTGATAGTTGCATGATCAGCCACGTGAGAAGAGCATGATAGCCACGTGATCAGTGCATGATCAGTCACGTGATCAGGACATGATCAGTCACGTGAACAGTGCATGATCATTTACGTGATCTGTGCTTTATCAGTCATGTGACCAGTATATGGTAGCTTCGTGATCATTCCATGACGAACCACGTGAGCAGTGCATGATAGCCACGTGATGTGTGCATGATGAGTTACGTGAGCAGAGTATGATGAGCCACGTGATCAGTGTATGAGTGCCACGTGATCAGTGCATGATATGTCACATGACAGGTGTGTGATCAGCCACGTGAACAGTGCATGTTCAGCCACGTGATCAGTGCATGATAGCCACGTGATCAGTGCATGAACAATTACGTGGTCAGTGCATGATCACTCTCGTGATCAGTACATGGTAGCTACGTGATCATTGCATGAACAGCCGCGTGAGGAGTGCATGATAGCCACGTGATCAGTGCATGATCTGTCGCATGATCAGTGTATGATCATCCGGGTGATCAGTGCATGGGCAGTCATCTGATCAGTGCATGATATAGACGTGATCAGTGCATGATCAGTCTCGTGATCAGTGTATGATCAACCACGTGATCAGTGCACGATAGCCAGGTAATGAGTGCACGATAGCCAGATGATCAGTGCATTATCAGTCATGTGATCAGTGTATTATCAGCCAAGTAATCAGTGCATGATAGCCAACTGATCAGTGGATGATCCGTCACGTGATCAGTGCATGGTCAGTCACGTGATCATTGCATGATCAGCCACGTGATCAGTGCATGATCAATTTCGTGATCAGTGCATGGTCAGTCACGTGATCAGTACATGATCAGTCACGTGAACAGTGCATGATCAGTCATGTGATCAGTGTATGACCAGCCAAGTGATCAGTGCATGATAGCCAGGGGATCAGTGCATGATCAGTCACGTGATCAGTGCATGATCAATCACGTGATCAGTGTATTTTCAGCCACGTGATCAGTGCATGATCAGCCAAATGATAAGTGCATATTCAATTACGTGATCAGTGCATGATCAGCCACGTGATCAGTGCATGATCAGTCACGTGATCAGTACATGATCAGTCACGTGAACAGTGCGTGATCATTTACGTGAACTGTGCATGATCATTCACGTGACCAGTATATGGTAGCTACGTGATCATTCCATGACGAGCCACGGGAGCAGTGTATGATAGAAACGTGATGTGTGCATGATGAGTTACGAGCGCAGAGTATGATCAGCCACGTGATCAGTGCATGAGTGCCACGTGATCAGTGCATGATATGTCACGTGATAGGTGTGTGATCAGCCACGTGTACAGTGCATGTTCAGCCACGTGATCAGTGCATGATCACTTACATGAGCAGTGTATGATCAGCCACGTGAGCAGTGCATCGTCAGACACGTGAACAGTGTATGATCAGCCACGTGATCAGTGCATGATATGCAAGTGATCAGTGCATGATCAATCACGTGATCAGTGTATGATCAGCCACGTGAACAGTGCATGCTCAGTCACGTGATCTGGGCCTGCTGAGCTGCGTTATTACTGTCTGATCATCTGCTTGACAATTGCCAGCTGAGCTGCACGATTCCTGCCTGTCATCTGCTTGACAATTGCCAGCTGTGCTGCATAATTCCTGCCTGCTCAGCTGCTTGATTATTGCCAGCTGAGCAGTATGATTCCTCACACCTGAGTTCCATGATTATTGCCTGCTGACTGTTTGATTCGTGCCTACTCAGCTCTTTGTTTATTGCCTCCAGAGGCACATGATCAGTGTATGATAGAAAACATGATCAGCGCATGATCAGTCACATGATCAGCGCCATTAAGTCACGTGATCACTACATGATAGTCATGTGATCACTCCATGCTCAGTCACGGTATCAGTGCATGATCAGCCACGTGATCAGTGCATGATCTGTCACATGATTAGTGTATGATCATCCATGTGATCAGTGCATGATCAGTCTCGTGATCAGTGCATGATAGCCACGTGATCAGTGCATGATCAGTCACCTGATGGGTGTATGATCATTCACGTGACCTGTACATGGTAGCTACATGATCATTGCATGATCAGCCACGTGAGTAGTGCATGATAGCCACGTGATCAGTGCATGATCAGTCAGGTGATCAGTGCATGATCAGTCATGGGACCAGTACATGGTAGCTGCGTGATCATCGCATGATCAGCCACGTGAGCAGTGCATGATAGCCACGTGATCAGTGCATGATCACACACGAGATCAGTGCATGACCAGGCACGTGATCAGTGTATGTCCAGCCAAGTGATCAGTGCATGATAGCCACGTGATCAGTGCATGATCAGTCACGTGATCAGTGCATGATCAGTCACGTGATCAGTGCATGTTAGCCAGGTGATCAGTGCATGATCAGCCACGTGATTAGTGCATGACCAGGCACGTGATCAGTGTATGTCCAGCCAAGTGATCAGTGCATGATAGACACGTGATCAGTGCATGATCAGTTACGTGATCAGTGCATGATCAGTCACGTGATCAGTGCATGATAGCCAGGTGATCAGTGCATGATAGCCACGTGATCAGTGCATGATCAGTCACGTGATCAGTGCATGGTCAGTCACGTGATCAGTGCATGATCATCCACGTGATCAGTGCATGTGGAGTCATGTAATCAATGCATAATAGCGCCTTGATCTGTGCACGGTCAGTCCCGTGATGTGTGTATGATCAGACAAGTGATCAGTGCAAGATACCTACGTGATCAGTGCATGATCAGTCATATGATCAGTGCATGTTTAGCCATGTCATCAGTGCATGATAGCCACGTGGTCAGTGCATACTATTACGGTAACAATGCATGCGCAAACACGTGATCAGTGCATGAGAGCCACGTGATCAGTGCAAGATCAGTCACGTGATAGGTGTGTGATCAGCCATGTGAACAGTGCATGCTCAGTCACGTGATCAGGGCCTGCTGAGCTGCGTGATTACTGTCTGCTCATCTGCTTGACAATTGCTAGCTGAGCTGCACGATTCCTGCCTGCCATCTCCTTGACAATTGCCACCTGTGCTGCGTAATTCCTGCCTGCTCATCTATTTGATTTTTGCCAGCTGAGCAGCATGATTTCTCAGAGCTGAGTTCCATGATTATAGCCTGCTGACTGTTTCCTGCCTACTCAGCTCTATGTTCTTTGCCTCCAGAGGCACATGATCAGTGTGTGACACCAAACATGATCAGCACATGATCAGTCACATGATCAATGCATGATAAGCCAGGTGATCAGTGCATGATCAATTATGTGATCAGTGCATGATCAGTCATGTGACCAGTACATAGTAGCTGCATGATCATTGCATGATCAGCCACGTGAGCAGTGCATGATAGCCACGTGATCACTGCATGATCAGTCACGTGACCAGTGCATGGTAACTACGTGATCATTGCATGATCAGCCACGTGAGCAGTGCATGATATCCACGTGATCAGTGCAGGATAACCACGTGATCACTTCATGATAAGTCACGTGATCAGTACATGATCAGTCACATGAACAGTGCATGATCATTTACGTGATCTGTGCATGATCAGTCACGTGACCAGTATATGGTAGTTTCGTTATCATTCCATGACGAACCACGTGAGCAGTGCATGGTAGCCACGTGATGTGTTCATGATGAGTTACGTGAGCAGAGTATGATCAGCCACGTGATCAGTGCATGATGTCACGTGACAGGTGTGTGATCAGCCACGTGAACAGTGCATGTTCAGCCACGTATTCAGTGCATGATAGCCACGTGATCAGTGCATGATCAGTTACGTGAGCAGTGTATGATAAGCCACGTGATCAGTGCATGGTCAGACACGTGAACAGTGTATGATCAGCCACGTGATCAGTGCATGATATCCAAGTGATCAGTGCATGATCAGTCACGTGATCAGTGTATGATCAGCCA
Organism: Bos javanicus; assembly: GCF_032452875.1. Lineage (NCBI taxonomy): Eukaryota > Metazoa > Chordata > Mammalia > Artiodactyla > Bovidae > Bos > Bos javanicus. Next base: position 1,222,008 of record NW_026893596.1, read on the forward strand.
TGTGAACAGTGCATGCTCAGTCACGTGATCAGGGCCTGCTGAGCTGCGTGATTACTGTCTGCTCATCTGCTTGACAATTTCCAGCTGAGCTGCACGATTCCTGCCTGTCATCTCCTTGACAATTGCCACCTGTGCTGCGTAATCCTGCCTGCTCATCTACTTGATTATTGCCAGCTGAGCAGCATGATTTCTCAGAGGTGAGTTCCATGATTATAGCCTGCTGACTGATTCCTGCCTACTCAGCTCTATGTTCATTGCCTCCAGAGGCACATGATCAGTGTGTGACACCAAACATGATCAGCACATGGTCAGTCACATGATCAATGCATGATAAGCCATGTGATCAGTGCATGATCAATTATGTGATCAGTGCATGATGAGTCATGTGACCAGTACATGGTAGCTGTGTGATCATTGCATGATCAGCCACGTGATCAGTGCATGAGAGACACGTGATCAGTGCATGATCAGTCACGTGATACATGTGTGATCAGCCACGTGATCAGTGCATGATGAGCCATGTGATCAGTGCAGGATCAATTACGTGATCAGTGCATGATCAGTCACGTGAACCGTACATGGTTGCTACGTGATTGTTGCATGATCAGCCACGTGAGCAGAGCATGATAGCCACGTGGTCAGTACATGATCAGTCACGTGAACAGTGCATGATCACTTACGTGATCTTTGCATGATCAGTCACGTTACCAGTATATGGTTGCTACGTGATCATTCCATGACGAGCCACGTGAGCAGTGCATGATAGCCACGTGATCAGTGGATGATCAGACACGAGATCAGTGCATGATCAGTCACGTGATCAGTGCATAATCAGCCACGTGATCAGTGCATGACCAGGCACGTGATCAGTGTATGTCCAGCCAAGTGATCAGTGCATGATAGCCACGTGATCAGTGCATGATCAGTTATGTGATCAGTGTATGATCAGCCACGTGATCAGTGCATGATCAGCCACATGATCAGTGCATGATCAATTACCTGATCAGTGCATGATCAGTCACGTGACCAGTACATGGTAGCTACGTGATCATTGCTTGATCAGCCACATGATCAGTGCATGATAGCCACGTGATCAGTGCATGAGAGCCACGTGATCAGTGCATGATCAGTCATGTGATACGTGTGTGATCAGGCACGTGATCAGTGCATGATATCCACGTGATCAGTGCATGACAGACACGTGATAAGTGCATGAGAGCCACGTGATCAGTGCATGATCAGTCACGTGATACATGTGTGATCAGCCACGTGATCAGTGCATGATGAGCCACGTGATCAGTGCAGGATCAATTACGTGATCAGTGCATGATCAGTCACGTGACCAGTACATGGTTGCTATGTGATCGTTGCATGATCAGCCACGTGAGCAGAGCATGATAGCCACGTGGACAGTGCATGATCATTCACGTGAACAGTGCATGATCATTTACGTGATCTTTGCATGATTAGTCACGTTACCAGTATATGGTGGCTACGTGATCATTCCATGACGAGCCACGTGAGCAGTGCATGATAGCCACGTGATGTGTGCATGAGTTACGTGAGCAGAGTATGATCAGCCACGTGATCAGTGCATGAGTGCCACGTGATCAGTGCATGATCAGTTACGTGAGCAGTGTATGATCAGCCACGTGATCAGTGCATGGTCAGACACGTGAACAGTGTATGATCAGCCACGTGATCAGTGCATGATATCCAAGTGATCAGTGCATGACCATCACGTGATCAGTGTATGATCAGCCACGTGAACAGTGCATGCTCAGTCACGTGATCTGGGCCTGCTGAGCTGCGTGATTCCTATCTGCTCATCTGCTTGACAATTGCCAGCTGAGCTGCACGTTTCCTGACTGTCATCTGCTTGACAATTGCCAGCTGTGCTGCGTAATTCCTGCCTGCTCAGCTGCTTGATTATTGCCAGCTGAGCAGCATGATTCCTCACACCTGTGTTCCATGATTATTGCCTGCTGACTGTTTGATTCGTGCCTACTCAGCTCTTTGTTTATTGCCTCCAGAGGCACATGATCACTGTGTGATAGCAAACATGATCAGCGCATGATCAGTCACATGATCAGCGCGATTAAGTCACGTGATCTCTACATGATAGTCATGTGATCAGTCCATGCTCAGTCACGGTATCAGTGCATGATCAGCCACGTGATCAGTGCATGATCTGTCACAAGATTAGTGCATGATCATCCACGTGATCAGTGCACGGGCAGTCATGTGATCAGTGCATGATATAGACGTGAACAGTGCATGATAAGTCTCGTGATCAGTGCATGATAGCCACGTGATCAGTGCATGATCAGTCACCTGAAGGGTGTATGATCATTCACGTGACCTGTACATGGTAGCTACATGATCATTGCATGATCAGCCTTGTGAGTAGTGCATGATAGCCACGTGATCACTGCATGATCAGTCACGTGATCAGTGCATTATCAGTCATGTGACCAGTACATGGTACCTGCGTGATCATGGCATGATCAGCCACCTGAGCAGTGCATGATAGCCACGTGATCAGTGCATGACCAGACACGAGATCAGTGCATGATCAGTCACGTGATCAGTGCATGATCAGCCACGTGATCAGTGCATGACCAGGCACGTGATCAGTGTATGTCCAGCCAAGTGATCAGTGCATGATAGCCACGTGATCAGTGCATGATCAGTCACGTGATCAGTGCATGATCAGTTATGTGATCAGTGTGTGATCAGCCACATGATCAGTGCATTATCAATTACGTGATCAGTGCATGATCAGTCACGTGACCAGTACATGGTAGCTACGTGATCATTGCCTGCTCAGCCACATGATCAGTGCATGATAGCCACGTGATCAGTGCATGATAGCCACGTGATCAGTGCATGATCAGTCATGTGATACGTGTGTGATTAGCCAGGTGATCAGTGCATGACAGCCACGTGATCAGTGCATGAGAGCCACGTGATCAGTGCATGAACAGTCACGTGATACATGTGTGATCAGCGACGTGATCAGTGCATGATGAGCCACGTGATCACTGCAGGATCAATTACGTGATCAGTGCATGATCAGTCACGTGACCAGTACATGGTTGCTACGTGATCGTTGCATGATCAGCCACGTGAGCAGAGCCTGATAGCCACGTGGTCAGTGCATGATCAGCCACGTGATCAGTGCATGAGTGCCACGTGATCAGTGCATGATATGTCACGTGACAGGTGTGTGATCAGCCACGTGAACAGTGCATGTTCAGCCACGTGATCAGTGCATGATAGCCACGTGATCAGTGCATGATCAGTTACGTGAGCAGTGTATGATCAGCCACGTGATCAGTGCATGGTCAGACACGTGAACATTGTATGATCAGCCACGTGATCAGTGCATGATATCCAAGTGATCATTGCATGATCATCACGTGATCAGTGTATGATCAGCCACGTGAACAGTGCATGCTCAGTCACGTGATCTGGGCCTGCTGAACTGCGTGATTCCTGTCTGCTCATCTGCTTGACAATTGCCAGCTGAGCTGCACGATTCCTGCCTGTCATCTGCTTGACAATTGCCAGCTGTGCTGCGTAATTCCTTCCTGCTTAGCTGCTTGATTATTGCCAGCTGAGCAGCATGATTCCTCACACCTGTGTTCCATGATTATTAACTGCTGACTGTTTGATTCGTGCCTACTCAGCTCTTTGTTTATTGCCTCCAGAGGCACATGATCAGTGTGTGATAGCAAACATGATCAGCGCATGATCAGTCACAAGATCAGCGCCATTAAGTCACGTAATCACTACATGATAGTCATGTGATCAGTCCATGCTCAGTCACGGTATCAGTGCATGATCAGCCACGTGATCAGTGCATGATCTGTCACAAGATTAGTGTATGATCATCCACGTGATCAGTGCACGGGCAGTCATGTGATCAGTGCATGATATAGACGTGAACAGTGCATGATCAGTCTCGTGATCAGTGCATGATAGCCACGTGATCAGTGCAGGATCAGTCACCTGATGGGTGTATCATCATTCACGTGACCTGTACATGGTAGCTACATGATCATTGCATGATCAGCCACGTGAGTAGTGCATGATAGCCACGTGATCACTGCATGATCAGTCACGTGATCAGTGCATGATCAGTCATGTGACCAGTACATGGGAGCTGCGTGATCATGGCATGATCAGCCACGTGAGCAGTGCATGATAGCCACGTGATCAGTGCATGATCAGACACGAGATCAGTGCATGATCAGTCACGTGATCAGTGCATGATCAGCCACGTGATCAGTGCATGACCAGGCACGTGATCAGTGTATGTCCAGCCAAGTGATCAGTGCATGATAGCCACGTGATCAGTCCATGATCAGTCACGTGATCAGTGCATGATCAGTTATGTGATCAGTGTATGTTCAGCCACGTTATCAGTGCATGATCAGCCACATGATCATTGCATGATCAATTACGTGATCAGTGCATGATCAGTCACGTGATCAGTACATGATCAGTCACGTGAACAGTGCATGATCTGTCGCATGATCAGTGTATGATCATCCGGGTGATCAGTGCATGGGCAGTCATCTGATCAGTGCATGATATAGACGTGATCAGTGCATGATCAGTCTCGTGATCAGTGTATGATCAACCACGTGATCAGTGCACGATAGCCAGGTAATGAGTGCACGATAGCCAGATGATCAGTACATTATCAGTCATGTGATCAGTGTATTATCAGCCAAGTAATCAGTGCATGATAGCCAACTGATCAGTGAATGATCCGTCACGTGATCAGTGCATGGTCAGTCACGTGATCATTGCATGATCAGCCACGTGATCAGTGCATGATCAATTTCGTGATCAGTGCATGGTCAGTCACGTGATCAGTACATGATCAGTCACGTGAACAGTGCATGATCAGTCATGTGATCAGTGTAAGACCAGCCAAGTGATCAGTGCATGATAGCCAGGTGATCAGTGCATGATCAGTCACGTGATCAGTGCATGATCAATCACGTGATCAGTGTATTTTCAGCCACGTGATCAGTGCATGATCAGCCAAATGATAAGTGCATATTCAATTACGTGATCAGTGCATGATCAGCCACGTGATCAGTGCATGATCAGTCACGTGATCAGTACATGATCAGTCACGTGAACAGTGCGTGATCATTTACGTGAACTGTGCATGATCATTCACGTGACCAGTATATGGTAGCTACGTGATCATCCCATGACGAGCCACGTGAGCAGTGTATGATAGAAACGTGATGTGTGCATGATGAGTTACGAGCGCAGAGTATGATCAGCCACGTGATCAGTGCATGAGTGCCACGTGATCAGTGCATGATATGTCACGTGACAGGTGTGTGATCAGCCACGTGTACAGTGCATGTTCAGCCACGTGATCAGTGCATGATCACTTACATGAGCAGTGTATGATCAGCCACGTGAGCAGTGCATCGTCAGACAAGTGAACAGTGTATGATCAGCCACGTGATAAGTGCATGATATCCAAGTGATCAGTGCATGATCAATCACGTGATCAGTGTATGATCAGCCACCTGAACAGTGCATGCTCAGTCACGTGATCTGGGCCTGCTGAGCTGCGTTATTACTGTCTGATCATCTGCTTGACAATTGCCAGCTGAGCTGCACGATTCCTGCCTGTCATCTGCTTGACAATTGCCAGCTGTGCTGCATAATTCCTGCCTGCTCAGCTGCTTGATTATTGCCAGCTGAGCAGTATGATTCCTCACACCTGAGTTCCATGATTATTGCCTGCTGACTGTTTGATTCGTGCCTACTCAGCTCTTTGTTTATTGCCTCCAGAGGCACATGATCAGTGTATGATAGAAAACATGATCAGCGCATGATCAGTCACATGATCAGCGCCATTAAGTCACGTGATCACTACATGATAGTCATGTGATCAGTCCATACTCAGTCACGGTATCAGTGCATGATCAGCCACGTGATCAGTGCATGATCTGTCACATGATTAGTGTATGATCATCCATGTGATCAGTGCATGATCAGTCTCGTGATCAGTGCATGATAGCCACGTGATCAGTGCATGATCAGTCACCTGATGTGTGTATGATCATTCACGTGACCTGTACATGGTAGCTACATGATCATTGCATGATCAGCCACGTGAGTAGTGCATGATAGCCACGTGATCACTGCATGATCAGTCATGTGATCAGTGCATGATCAGTCATGGGACCAGTATATGGTAACTGCATGATCATCGCATGATCAGCCACGTGAGCAGTGCATGATAGCCACGTGATCAGTGCATGATCAATCACGTGTTCAGTGCATGATCAGTCATGTAATATGTGCATGACCAGGCATGTGATCAGTGTATGACCAGCCAAGTGATCAGTGCATGATAGCCACGTGATCAGTGCATGATCAGTCAGGTGATCAGTGCATGATCAGTCATGTGACCAGTACATGGTAGCTGCGTAATCATCGCATGATCAGCCACGTGAGCAGTGCATGATAGCCACGTGATCAGTGCATGATCACACACGAGATCAGTGCATGACCAGGCACGTGATCAGTGTATGTCCAGCCAAGTGATCAGTGCATGATAGCCACGTGATCAGTGCATGATCAGTCACGTGATCAGTGCATGATCAGTCACGTGATCAGTGCATGTTAGCCAGGTGATCAGTGCATGATCAGCCACGTGATTAGTGCATGACCAGGCACGTGATCAGTGTATGTCCAGCCAAGTGATCAGTGCATGATAGACACGTGATCAGTGCATGATCAGTTACGTGATCAGTGCATGATCAGTCACGTGATCAGTGCATGATAGCCAGGTGATCAGTGCATGATAGCCACGTGATCAGTGCATGATCAGTCACGTGATCAGTGCATGGTCAGTCACGTGATCAGTGCATGATCAGCCACGTGAGTAGTGCATGATAGCCACGTGATCACTGTATGATCAGCCACGTGAACAGTGCATGCTCAGTCACGTGATCTGGGCCTGCTCAGCTGCGTGATTATTGCCAGCTGAGCAGCATGATTCCTCACACCTGTGTTCCATGATTATTAACTGCTGACTGTTTGATTCGTGCCTACTCAGCTCTTTGTTTATTGCCTCCAGAGGCACATGATCAGTGTGTGATAGCAAACATGATCAGCGCATGATCAGTCACATGATCAGCGCGATTAAGTCACGTGATCACTACATGATAGTCATGTGATCAGTCCATGCTCAGTCACGGTATCAGTGCATGATCAGCCACGTGATCAGTGCATGACCAGGCACGTGATCAGTGTATGTCCAGCCAAGTGATCAGTGCATGATAGCCACGTGATCATTGCATGATCAGTCACGTGATCAGTGCATGATCAGTTATGTGATCAGTGTGTGATCAGCCACATGATCAGTGCATTATCAATTACGTGATCAGTGCATGATCAGTCACGTGACCAGTACATGGTAGCTACGTGATCATTGCCTGCTCAGCCACATGATCAGTGCATGATAGCCAGGTAATCAGTGCATGATAGCCACGTGATCAGTGCATGATCAGTCATGCGATACGTGTGTGATCAGCCAGGTGATCAGTGCATGACAGCCACGTGATCAGTGCATGAGAGCCACGTGATCAGTGCATGAACAGTCACGTGATACATGTGTGATCAGCGACGTGATCAGTGCATGATGAGCCACGTGATCACTGCAGGATCAATTAGGTGATCAGTGCATGATCAGTCACGTGACCAGTACATGGTTGCTACGTGATCGTTGCATGATCAGCCACGTGAGCAGAGCCTGATAGCCACGTGGTCAGTGCATGATCAGCCACGTGATCAGTGCATGAGTGCCACGTGATCAGTGCATGATATGTCACGTGACAGGTGTGTGATCAGCCACGTGAACAGTGCATGTTCAGCCACGTGATCAGTGCATGATAGCCACGTGATCAGTGCATGATCAGTTACGTGAGCAGTGTATGATCAGCCACGTGATCAGTGCATGGTCAGACACGTGAACAGTGTATGATCAGCCACGTGATCAGTGCATGATATCCAAGTGATCAGTGCATGATCATCACGTGATCAGTGTATGATCAGCCACGTGAACAGTGCATGCTCAGTCACGTGATCTGGGCCTGCTGAACTGCGTGATTCCTGTCTGCTCATCTGCTTGACAATTGCCAGCTGAGCTGCACGATTCCTGCCTGTCATCTGCTTGACAATTGCCAGCTGTGCTGCGTAATTCCTGCCTGCTCAGCTGCTTGATTATTGCCAGCTGAGCAGCATGATTCCTCACACCTGTGTTCCATGATTATTAACTGCTGACTGTTTGATTCGTGCCTACTCAGCTCTTTGTTTATTGCCTCCAGAGGCACATGATCAGTGTGTGATAGCAAACATGATCAGCGCATGATCAGTCACAAGATCAGCGCCATTAAGTCACGTAATCACTACATGATAGTCATGTGATCAGTCCATGCTCAGTCACGGTATCAGTGCATGATCAGCCACGTGATCAGTGCATGATCTGTCACAAGATTAGTGTATGATCATCCACGTGATCAGTGCACGGGCAGTCATGTGATCAGTGCATGATATAGACGTGAACAGTGCATGATCAGTCTCGTGATCAGTGCATGATAGCCACGTGATCAGTGCAGGATCAGTCACCTGATGGGTGTATGATCATTCACGTGACCTGTACATGGTAGCTACATGATCATTGCATGATCAGCCACGTGAGTAGTGCATGATAGCCACGTGATCACTGCATGATCAGTCACGTGATCAGTGCATGATCAGTCATGTGACCAGTACATGGGAGCTGCGTGATCATGGCATGATCAGCCACGTGAGCAGTGCATGATAGCCACGTGATCAGTGCATGATCAGACACGAGATCAGTGCATGATCAGTCACGTGATCAGTGCATGATCAGCCACGTGATCAGTGCATGACCAGGCACGTGATCAGTGTATGTCCAGCCAAGTGATCAGTGCATGATAGCCACGTGATCAGTGCATGATCAGTCACGTGATCAGTGCATCATCAGTCACGTGACCAGTACATGGTAGCTACGTGATCATTGCCTGATCAACCACGTGATCAGTGCATGATAGCCACGTGATCAGTGCATGATAGCCACGTGATCAGTGCAGGATCAGTCATGTGATACGTGTGTGATCAGCCACGTGATCAGTGCATGATATCCACGTGATCAGTGCATGACAGTCACGTGATCAGTGCATGAGAGCCACGTGATCAGTGCATGATCAGTCACGTGATACATGTGTGATGAGCCACGTGATCAGTGCATGATGAGCCACGTGATCAGTGCAGGATCAATTACGTGATCAGTGCATGATCAGTCACGTGACCAGTACATGGTTGCTACGTAATCGTTGCATGATCAGCCACGTGAGCAGAACATGATAGCCAAGTGGTCAGTGCATGATCAGTCACGTGATCAGTACATGATCAGTCACGTGAACAGTGCATGATCATTTACGTGACCTTTGCATGATCAGTCACGTTGCCAGTATATGGTTGCTACGTGATCATTCCATGATGAGCCACGTGAGCAGTGCATGATAGCCACGTGATGTGTGCATGAGTTACGTGAGAAGAGTATGATCAGCCACGTGATCAGTGCATGAGTGCCACGTGATCAGTGCATGATATGCTACGTGACAGGTGTGTAATCAGCCACGTGAACAGTGCATGTTCAGCCACGTGATCAGTGCATGATATCCACGTGATCAGTGCATGACAGTCACGTGATCAGTGCATGAGAGCCACGTGATCAGTGCATGATCAGTCACGTGATACATGTGTGATCAGCCACGTGATCAGTGCATGATGATCCACGTGATCAGTGCAGGATAATTTACGTGATCAGTGCATGATCAGTCACGTGACCAGTACATGGTTGCTACGTGAACGTTGCATGATCAGCCACGTGAGCAGAGCATGATAGCCACGTGGTCAGTGCATGATCAGTCACGTGATCAGTACATGATCAGTCACGTGAACAGTGCATGATCATTTACGTGATGTTTGCATGATCAGTCACGTTACCAGTATTTGGTTGCTACGTGATCATTCCATGACGAGCCACGTGAGCAGTGCATGATAGCCACGTGATTTGTGCATGAGTTACGTGAGCAGAGTATGATCAGCCACGTGATCAGTGCATGAGTGCCACGTGATCAGTGCATGATATGTCACGTGAAAGGTGTGTGATCAGCCACATGAACAGTGCATGTTCAGCCACGTGATCAGTGCATGATAGCCACGTGATCCGTGCATGATCAGTTACGTGAGCAGTGTATGATCAGCCACGTGAACAGTGCATGATCTGTCACAAGATTAGTGCATGATCATCCACGTGATCAGTGCACGGGCAGTCATGTGATCAGTGCATGATATAGACGTGAACAATGCATCATCAGTCTCGTGATCAGTGCATGATAGCCACGTGATCAGTGCATGATCAGTCACCTGATGGGTGTATGATCATTCACGTGACCTGTACATGGTAGCTACATGATCACTGCATGATCAGCCACGTGAGTAGTGCATGATAGCCACGTGATCACTGCATGATCAGTCACGTGATCAGTGCATGATCAGTCATGTGACCAGTACATGGTAGCTGCGTGATCATGGCATGATCAGCCACGTGAGCAGTGCATGATAGCCACGTGATCAGTGCATGATCAGACACGAGATCAGTGCATGATCAGTCACGTGATCAGTGCATGATCAGTTATGTGATCAGTGTATGTTCAGCCACGTGATCAGTGCATGATCAGCCACATGATCAGTGCATGATCAATTACATGATCAGTGCATGATCAGTCACGTGACCAGTACATGGTAGCTACGTGATCATTGCCTGATCAGCCACGTGATCAGTGCATGATAGCCACGTGATCAGTGCATGATAGCCACGTGATCAGTGCATGATAGCCACGTGATCAGTGCATGATCAGCCACATGATCAGTGCCTGATCAATTACGTGATCAATGCATGATCAGTCACGTGACCAGTACATGGTTGCTACGTGATCGTTGCATGATCAGCCACGTGAGCAGAACATGATAGCCACGTGGTCAGTGCATGATCAGTCACGTGATCAGTACATGATCAGTCACGTGAACAGTGCATGATCATTTACGTGATCTTTGCATGATCAGTCACGTTGCCAGTATATGGTTGCTACGTGATCATTCCATGATGAGCCACGTGAGCAGTGCATGATAGCCACGTGATGTGTGCATGAGTTACGTGAGAAGAGTATGATCAGCCACGTGATCAGTGCATGAGTGCCACGTGATCAGTGCATGATATGCCACGTGACAGGTGTGTGATCAGCCACGTGAACAGTGCATGTTCAGCCACGTGATCAGTGCATGATAGCCACGTGATCAGTGCATGATCAGTTACGTGAGCAGTGTATGTTCAGCCACGTGATCAGTGCATGGTCAGACACGTGAACAGTGTATGATCAGCCACGTGATCAGTGCATGATATCCAAGTAATCAGTGCATGATCATCACGTGATCAGTGTATGATCAGCCACGTGAACAGTGCATGCTCAGTCACGTGATCTGGGCCTGCTGAGCTGCGTGATTCCTGTCTGCTCATCTGCTTGACAATTGCCAGCTGAGCTGCACGATTCCTGCCTGTCATCTGCTTGACAATTGCCAGCTGTGCTGCGTAATTCCTGCCTGCTCAGCTGCTTGATTATTGCCAGCTGAGCAGCATGATTCCTCACACCTGAGTTCCATGATTATTGCCTGCTGACTGTTTGATTCGTGCCTACTCAGCTCTTTGTTTATTGCCTCCAGAGGCACATGATCAGTGTACGATAGCAAACATGATCAGCGCATGATCAGTCACATGATCAGCGCCATTAAGTCACGTGATCACTACATGATAGTCATGTGATCAGTCCATGCTCAGTCACGGTATCAGTGCATGATCAGCCACGTGATCAGTGCATGATCTGTCACAAGATTAGTGTATGATCATCCACGTGATCAGTGCACGGGCAGTCATGTGATCAGTGCATGATATAGACGTGAACAGTGCATGATCAGTCTCGTGATCAGTGCATGATAGCCACGTGATCAGTGCATGATCAGTCATGTGATATGTGTGTGATCAGCCACGTGATCAGTGCATGATATCCACGTGATCAGTACATGATCAGTCACGTGAACAGTGCATGATCATTTACGTGATCTTTGCATGATCAGTCACGTTACCAGTATATGGTTCCTACGTGATCATTCCATGACGAGCCACATGAGCAGTGCATGATAGCCATGTGATGTGTGCATGAGTTACGTGAGCAGAGTATGATCAGCCACGTGATCAGTGCATGAGTGCCACGTGATCAGTGCATGATATGTCACGTGACAGGTGTGTGATCAGCCACGTGAACAGTGCATGTTCAGCCACGTGATCAGTGCATGATAGCCACGTGATCAGTGCATGGTCAGTTACGTGAGCAGTGTATGATCAGCCACGTGATCAATGCATGGTCAGACACGTGAACAGTGTATGATCAGCCACGTAATCAGTGCACGGGCAGTCATGTGATCAGTGCATGATATAGACTTGAACAGTGCATGATCAGTCTCGTGATCAGTGCATGATAGCCAAGTGATCAGTGGATGATCAGTCACCTGATGGGTGTATGATCATTCACGTGACCTGTACATGGTAGCTACATGATCATTGCATGATCAGCCACGTGAGTAGTTCATGATAGCCACGTGATCACTGCATGATCAGTCACGTGATCAGTGCATGATCAGTCATGTGACAAGTACATGGTAGCTGCGTGATCATGGCATGATCAGCCACGTGAGCAGTGCATGATAGCCACGTGATCAGTGCATGATCAGACACGAGATCAGTGCATGATCAGTCACGTGATCAGTGCATGATCAGCCACGTGATCAGTGTGTGTCCATCCAAGTGATCAGTGCATGATAGCCACGTGATCAGTGCATGATCAGTCACGTGATCAGTGCATGATCAGTTATGTGATCAGTGTATGATTAGTCACGTGACCAGTACATGGTAGCTACGTGATCATTGCCTGATAAGCCACGTAATCAGTGCATGATAGCCACGTGATCACTGCATGATAGCCACGTGATCAGTGCATGATCAGTCATGTGATACATGTGTGATCAGCCACGTGATCAGTGCATGACAGCCACGTGATCAGTGCATGAGAGCCACGTGTTCAGTGCATGATCAGTCACGTGATACATGTGTGATCAGCCACGTGATCAGTGCATGATGAGCCACGTGATCAGTGCAGGATCAATTACGTGATCAGTGCATGATCAGTCACGTGAACAGTACATGGTTGCTACGTGATCGTTGCATGATCAGCCACGTGAGCAGAGCATGATAGCCACGTGGTCAGTGCATGATCAGTCACGTGATCAGTACATGATCAGTCACGTGAACAGTGCATGATCATTTACGTGATCTTTGCATGATCAGTCACGTTACCAGTATATGGTTGCTACGTGAAAATTCCATGACGAGCCACGTGAGCAGTGCATGATAGCCACGTGATCAGTGGATGATCAGACACGAGATCAGTGCAGGATCAGTCACGTGATCAGTGCATAATCAGCCACGTGATCAGTGCAGGACCAGGCAGGTGATCAGTGTATGTCCAGCCAAGTGATCAGTGCATAATAGCCACGTGATCAGTGCATGATCAGTTATGTGATCAGTGTATGATCAGCCACGTGATAAGTGCATGATCAGCCACATGATCAGTGCATGATCAATTACGTGATCAGTGCATGATCAGTCACGTGACCAGTACATGGTAGCTACGTGATCATTGCCTGATCAACCACGTGATCAGTGCATGATAGCCACGTGATCAGTGCATGATAGCCACGTGATCAGTGCATGATCAGTCATGTGATACGTGTGTGATCAGCCACGTGATCAGTGCATGATATCCACGTGATCAGTGCATGACAGTCACGTGATCAGTGCATGAGAGCCACGTGATCAGTGCATGATCAGTCACGTGATACATGTGTGATCATCCACGTGATCAGTGCATGATGAGCCACGTGATCAGTGCAGGATCAATTACGTGATCAGTGCATGATCAGTCACGTGACCAGTACATGGTTGCTACGTAATCGTTGCATGATCAGCCACGTGAGCAGAACATGATAGCCACGTGGTCAGTGCATGATCAGTCACGTGATCAGTACATGATCAGTCACGTGAACAGTGCACGATCATTTACGTGATCTTTGCATGATCAGTCACGTTGCCAGTATATGGTTGCTACGTGATCATTCCATGATGAGCCACGTGAGCAGTGCATGATAGCCACGTGATGTGTGCATGAGTTACGTGAGAAGAGTATGATCAGACACGTGATCAGTGCATGAGTGCCACGTGATCAGTGCATGATATGCTACGTGACAGGTGTGTGATCAGCCACGTGAACAGTGCATGTTCAGCCACGTGATCAGTGCATGATAGCCACGTGATCAGTGCATGATAGCCACGTGATCAGTGCATGCTCAGTCATGTGATACGTGTGTGATCAGCCACGTGATCAGTGCATGATATCCACGTGATCAGTGCATGACAGCCACGTGATCAGTGCATGAGAGCCACGTGATCAGTGCATGATCAGTCACGTGATACAGTGTGATCAGCCACGTGATCAGTGCATGATCAGTCACATGATCAGTGCATGATCAATTACGTGATCAGTGCATGATCAGTCACGTGACCAGTGCATGATAGCCACGTGATCAGTGCATGATAGCCACGTGATCAGTGCATGATCAGTCATGTGATACGTGTGTTATCAGCCACGTGATCAGTGCATGATATCCACGTGATCAGTGCATGACAGTCACGTGATCAGTGCATGAGAGCCACGTGATCAGTGCATGCTCAGTCACGTGATCTGGGCCTGCTGAGCTGCGTGATTACTGTCTGCTCATCTGCTTGACAATTGCCAGCTGAGCTGCACGATTCCTGCCTGTCATCTGCTTGACAATTGCCAGCTGTGCTGCGTAATTCCTGCCTGCTCAGCTGCTTGATTATTGCCAGCTGAGCAGCATGATTGCTCACACCTGAGTTCCATGATTATTGCCTGCTGACTGTTTGATTCGTGCCTACTCAGCTCTTTGTTTATAGCCTCCAGAGGCACATTATCAGTGTATGATAGCAAACATGATCAGCGCATGATCAGTCACATGATCAGCGCCATTAAGTCACGTGATCACTACATGATAGTCATGTGATCAGTCCATGCTCAGTCATGGTATCAGTGCATGATCAGCCACATGATCAGTGCATGATCTGTCACAAGATTAGTGCATGATCATCCACGTGATCAGTGCACGGGCAGTCATGTGATCAGTGCATGATATAGACGTGAACAGTGCATGATCAGTCTCGTGATCAGTGCATGATAGCCACGTGATCAGTGCATGATCAGTCACCTGATGGGTGTATGATCATTCACGTGACCTGTACATGGTAGCTACATGATCATTGCATGATCAGCCACGTGAGTAGTTCCTGATAGCCACGTGATCAGTGCATGATCAGTCACGTGATCAGTGCATGATCAGTCATGTGACCTGTACATGGTAGCTGCGTGGTCATGGCATGATCAGCCACGTGAGCAGTGCATGATAGCCACGTGATCAGTGCATGATCAGACACGAGATCAGTGCATGATCAGTCACGTGATCACTGCATGATCAGCCACGTCATCAGTGCATGACCAGGCACGTGATCAGTGTATGTCCAGCCAAGTGATCAGTGCATGATAGCCACGTGATCAGTGCATGATCAGTCACGTGATCAGTGCATGATCAGTTATGTCATCAGTGTATGATCAGCCACGTGATCAGTGCATGATCAGCCACATGATCAGTGCATGATCAATTACGTGATCAGTGCATGATCAGACACGTGACCAGTACATGGTAGCTACGTGAACATTGCCTGCTCAGCCACATGATCAGTTCATGATAGCCACGTGAACAGTGCCTGCTCAGCCACATGATCAGTGCATGATCAGCCACGTGATCAGTGCATGAGAGCCACGTGATCAGTGCATGATCAGTCACGTGATCAGTGCATGATCAGCCACGTGATCAGTGCATGATCAGCCACGTGATCAGTGCATGATCAGTCACGTGATCAGTGCATGATCAGTCACGTGATAAGTGCATGATCAGTCACGTGATCAGTACATGATCAGTTACGTGAACATTCCATGATGAGCCACGTGAGCAGTGCATGATAGCCATGTGATGTGTGCATGAGTTACGTGAGCAGAGTATGATCAGCCACGTGATCAGTGCATGAGTGCCACGTCATCAGTGCATGGTATGTCACGTGACAGGTGTGTGATCAGCCACGTGAACAGTGCATGATCAGTTACGTGAGCAGTGTATGATCAGCCACGTGATCAGTGCAAGGTCAGACACGTGAACAGTGTATGATCAGCCATGTGATCAGTGCACGGGCAGTCATGTGATCAGTGCAAGATATAGACGTGAACAGTGCATGATCAGTCACCTGATGGGTGTATGATCATTCACGTGACCTGTACATGGTAGCTACATGATCATTGCATGATCAGCCATGTGAGTAGTTCATGATAGCCACGTGATCACTGCATGATCAGTCACGTGATCAGTGCATGATCAGTCATGTGACTATTACATGGTAGCTGCGTGATCATGGCATGATCAGCCACGTGAGCAGTGCATGACAGTCACGTGATCAGTGCATGATCATACACGAGATCAGTGCATGATCAGTCACGTGATCAGTGCATGATCAGCCACGTGATAAGTGCATGACCAGGCACGTGATCAGTGTGTGTCCAGCCAAGTGATCAGTGCATGATAGCCACGTGATCAGTGCATGATCAGTCACGTGATCAGTGCATGATCAGTTATGTGATCAGTGTATGATCAGCCACGTGATCAGTGCATGATCAGCCACATGATCAGTGCATGATCAATTACGTGATCAGTGCATGATCAGTCACGTGACCAGTACATGGTAGCTACGTGATCATTGCCTGATAAGCCACTTGATCAGTGCATGATAGCCACGTGATCAGTGCATGATAGCCACGTGATCAGTGCATGATCAGTCATGTGATACGTGCATGATCAGCCACGTGATCAGTGCATGATATCCACGTGATCAGTGCATGACAGCCACGTGATCAGTGCATGAGAGCCACGTGATCAGTGCATGATCAGTCACGTGATACATGTGTGATCAGCCACGTGATCAGTGCATGATGAGCCACGTGATCAGTGCATGATCAATTACGTGATCAGTGCATGATCAGTCACGTGACCAGTACATGGTTGCTACGTGACAGTTGCATGATCAGCCACGTGAGCAGTGCATGATAGCCACGTGATCAGTGCATGATCAGTCACGTGATCAGTACATGATCAGTCACGTGAACAGTGCATGATCATTTACGTGATCTTTGCATGATCAGTCACGTGACCAGTATATGGTTGCTACGTGATCATTCCATGACGAGCCACGTGAGCAGTGCATGATAGCCACGTGATGTGTGCATGAGTTACGTGAGCAGAGTATGATCAGCCACGTGATCAGTGCATGAGTGCCACGTGATCAGTGCATGATATGTCACGTGACAGGTGTGTGATCAGCCACGTGAACAGTGCATGTTCAGCCACGTGATCAGTGCATGATAGCCACGTGATCAGTGCATGATCAGTTACGTGAGCAGTGTATGATCAGCCACGTGATCAGTGCATGGTCAGACACGTG
The DNA here is from genome assembly GCF_032452875.1 of Bos javanicus. Classification (NCBI taxonomy): domain Eukaryota; kingdom Metazoa; phylum Chordata; class Mammalia; order Artiodactyla; family Bovidae; genus Bos; species Bos javanicus. The sequence continues at coordinate 1,239,877 of NW_026893596.1, forward strand.
AACAGTGTATGATCAGCCACGTGATCAGTGCATGATATCCAAGTGATCAGTGCATGATCATCACGTGATCAGTGTATGATCAGCCACGTGAACAGTGCATGCTCAGTCACGTGATCTGGGCCTGCTGAGCTGCGTGATTACTGTCTGCTCATCTGCTTGACAATTGCCAGCTGAGCTGCACGATTCCTGCCTGTCATCTGCTTGACAATTGCCAGCTGTGCTGCGTAATTCCTGCCTGCTCATCTGCTTGATTATTGCCAGCTGAGCAGCATGATTTCTCACAGCTGAGTTCCATGATTATAGCCTGCTGACTGATTCGTGCCTACTCAGCTCTTTGTTCATTGCCTCCAGAGGCACATGATCAGTGTATGATACCAAACATGATCAGCGCATGATCAGTCACATGATCAGTGCATGATAAGCCACGTGATCAGTGCATGATCAGTCATGTGATCAGTGCATGATCAGTCATGTGATCAGTGCATGATAGCTGCGTGATCAGTGCATGATCAGCCACGTGATCAGTGCATGATAGCCACGTGATCAGTGCATGATCAGTCACGTGATCAGTGCATGATCAGTCACGTGATCAGTGCATGATCAGTCACGTGATCAGTGCATGATAGCCACGTGATCAGTGCATGATCAGTCACGTGATACGTGTGTGATCAGCCACGTGATCAGTGCATGATAGCCACGTGATCAGTGCATGATCAGCCACGTGATCAGTGCATGATAGCCACGTGATCAGTGCATGATCAGTCACGTGATACATGTGTGATCAGCCACGTGATCAGTGCATGATGAGCCACGTGATCAGTGCATGATCAATTACGTGATCAGTGCATGATCAGTCACGTGACCAGTACATGGTTGCTACGTGATAGTTGCATGATCAGCCACGTGAGCAGAGTATGATAGCCACGTGATCAGTGCATGATCAGTCACGTGATCAGTACATGATCAGTCACGTGAACAGTGCATGATCATTTACGTGATCAGTGCATGATCAGTCACGTGACCAGTATATGGTTGCTACGTGATCATTCCATGACGAGCCACGTGAGCAGTGCATGATAGCCACGTGATGTGTGCATGAGTTACGTGAGCAGAATATGATCAGCCACGTGATCAGTGCATGAGTGCCACGTGATCAGTGCATGATATGTCACGTGACAGGTGTGTGATCAGCCACGTGAACAGTGCATGTTCAGCCACGTGATCAGTGCATGATAGCCACGTGATCAGTGCATGATCAGTTACGTGAGCAGTGTATGATCAGCCACGTGATCAGTGCATGGTCAGACACGTGAACAGTGTATGATCAGCCACGTGATCAGTGCATGATATCCAAGTGATCAGTGCATGATCATCACGTGATCAGTGTATGATCAGCCACGTGAACAGTGCATGCTCAGTCACGTGATCTGGGCCTGCTGAGCTGCGTGATTACTGTCTGCTCATCTGCTTGACAATTGCCAGCTGAGCTGCACGATTCCTGCCTGTCATCTGGTTGACAATTGCCAGCTGTGCTGCGTAATTCCTGCCTGCTCAGCTGCTTGATTATTGCCAGCTGAGCAGCATGATTCCTCACACCTGAGTTCCATGATTATTGCCTGCTGACTGTTTGATTCGTGCCTACTCAGCTCTTTGTTTATTGCCTCCAGAGGCACATGATCAGTGTATGATAGCAAACATGATCAGCGCATGATCAGTCACATGATCAGCGCCATTAAGTCACGTGATCACTACATGATAGTCATGTGATCAGTCCATGCTCAGTCACGGTATCAGTGCATGATCAGCCACGTGATCAGTGCATGATCTGTCACATGATTAGTGCATGATCATCCACGTGATCAGTGCATGGGCAGTCATGTGATCAGTGCATGATATAGACGTGATCAGTGCATGATCAGTCTCGTGATCAGTGCATGATAGCCACGTGATCAGTGCATGATCAGTCACCTGATGGGTGTATGATCATTCACGTGACCTGTACATGGTAGCTACATGATCATTGCATGATCAGCCACGTGAGTAGTGCATGATAGCCACGTGATCACTGCATGATCAGTCACGTGATCAGTGCATGATCAGTCATGTGACCAGTACATGGTAGCTGCGTGATCATGCATGATCAGCCACGTGAGCAGTGCATGATAGCCACGTGATCAGTGCATGATCAGACACGTGATCAGTGCATGATCAGTCACGTGATCAGTGCATGATCAGCCACGTGATCAGTGCATGATCAGGCACGTGATCAGTGTATGTCAGCCACGTGATCAGTGCATGATAGCCACGTGATCAGTGCATGATAGCCACGTGATCAGTGCATGATCAGTCATGTGATAGTGTGTGATCAGCCACGTGATCAGTGCATGACAGCCACGTGATCAGTGCATGAGAGCCAGTGATCAGTGCATGATCAGTCACGTGATACATGTGTGATCAGCCACGTGATCAGTGCATGATGAGCCACGTGATCAGTGCATGATCAATTACGTGATCAGTGCATGATCAGTCACGTGACCAGTACATGGTTGCTACGTGATCGTTGCATGATCAGCCACGTGAGCAGAGCATGATAGCCACGTGATCAGTGCATGATCAGTCACGTGATCAGTACATGATCAGTCACGTGAACAGTGCATGATCATTTACGTGATCTGTGCATGATCAGTCACGTGACCAGTATATGGTTGCTACGTGATCATTCCATGACGAGCCACGTGAGCATTTCATGATAGCCACGTGATGTGTGCATGAGTTACGTGAGCAGAGTATGATCAGCCACGTGATCAGTGCATGAGTGCCACGTGATCAGTGCATGATATGTCACGTGACAGGTGTGTGATCAGCCACGTGAACAGTGCATGTTCAGCCACGTGATCAGTGCATGATAGCCACGTGATCAGTGCATGATCAGTTACGTTAGCAGTGTATGATCAGCCACGTGATCAGTGCATGGTCAGACACGTGAACAGTGTATGATCAGCCACGTGATCAGTGCATGATATCCAAGTGATCAGTGCATGATCATCACGTGATCAGTGTATGATCAGCCACGTGAACAGTGCATGCTCAGTCACGTGATCTGGGCCTGCTGAGCTGCGTGATTACTGTCTGCTCATCTGCTTGACAATTGCCAGCTGAGCTGCACGATTCCTGCCTGTCATCTGCTTGACAATTGCCAGCTGTGCTGCGTAATTCCTGCCTGCTCAGCTGGTTGATTATTGCCAGCTGAGCAGCATGATTCCTCACACCTGAGTTCCATGATTATTGCCTGCTGACTGTTTGATTCGTGCCTACTCAGCTCTTTGTTTATTGCCTCCAGAGGCACATGATCAGTGTATGATAGCAAACATGATCAGCGCATGATCAGTCACATGATCAGCGCCATTAAGTCACGTGATCACTACATGATAGTCATGTGATCAGTCCATGCTCAGTCACGGTATCAGTGCATGATCAGCCACGTGATCAGTGCATGATCTGTCACAAGATTAGTGTATGATCATCCACGTGATCAGTGCATGGGCAGTCATGTGATCAGTGCATGATATAGACGTGATCAGTGCATGATCAGTCTCGTGATCAGTGCATGATAGCCACGTGATCAGTGCATGATCAGTCACCTGATGCGTGTATGATCATTCACGTGACCTGTACATAGTAGCTACATGATCATTGCATGATCAGCCACGTGAGTAGTGCATGATAGCCACGTGATCACTGCATGATCAGTCACGTGATCAGTGCATGATCAGTCATGTGACCAGTACATGGTAGCTGCGTGATCATGGCATGATCAGCCACGTGAGCAGTGCATGATAGCCACGTGATCAGTGCATGATCAGACACGTGATCAGTGCATGATCAGTCACGTGATCAGTGCATGATCAGCCACGTGATCAGTGCATGATCAGGCACGTGATCAGTGTATGATCAGCCACGTGATCAGTGCATGATAGCCACGTGATCAGTGCATGATCAGTCACGTGATCAGTGCATGATCAGTCACGTGATCAGTGCATGATCAGCCACGTGATCAGTGCATGATCAGCCACGTGATCAGTGCATGATCAGTCACGTGATCAGTGCATGATCAGTCACGTGATCAGTGATGATCAGCCACGTGATCAGTGCATGATCAGCCACGTGATCAGTGCATGATCAGCCACGTGATCAGTGCATGATCAGTCACGTGATCAGTGCATGATAGCCACGTGATCAGTGCATGATCAGCCACGTGATCAGTGCATGATAGCCACGTGATCAGTGCATGATAGCCACGTGATCAGTGCATGATCAGTCACGTGATAGTGCATGATCAGCCACGTGATCAGTGCATGATAGCCACGTGATCAGTGCATGATCAGTCACGTGATCAGTGCATGATCAGCCACGTGATCAGTGCATGATCAGTCACGTGACCAGTATATGGTTGCTACGTGATCATTGCATGACAGCCACGTGAGCAGTGCATGATAGCCACGTGAAGTGTGCATGAGTTACGTGAGCAGTGTATGATCAGCCACGTGATCAGTGCATGAGTGCCACGTGATCAGTGCATGATATGTCACGTGACAGTGTGTGATCAGCCACGTGATCAGTGCATGATCAGCCACGTGATCAGTGCATGATAGCCACGTGATCAGTGCATGATCAGTTACGTGATCAGTGCATGATCAGCCACGTGATCAGTGCATGATCAGTCACGTGATCAGTGTATGATCAGCCACGTGATCAGTGCATGATCAGTCATGTGATCAGTGCATGATATAGACGTGATCAGTGCATGATCAGTCACGTGATCAGTGCATGATAGCCACGTGATCAGTGCATGATCAGTCACGTGATCAGTGTATGATCATTCACGTGACCTGTACATGGTAGCTACATGATCATTGCATGATCAGCCACGTGATCAGTGCATGATAGCCACGTGATCAGTGCATGATCAGTCACGTGATCAGTGCATGATCAGTCATGTGACCAGTACATGGTAGCTGCGTGATCATGCATGATCAGCCACGTGATCAGTGCATGATAGCCACGTGATCAGTGCATGATCAGTCACGTGATCAGTGCATGATCAGTCACGTGATCAGTGCATGATCAGCCACGTGATCAGTGCATGATCAGTCACGTGATCAGTGCATGATCAGCCACGTGATCAGTGCATGATAGCCACGTGATCAGTGCATGATCAGTCACGTGATCAGTGCATGATCAGTTACGTGATCAGTGCATGATCAGCCACGTGATCAGTGCATGATCAGCCACGTGATCAGTGCATGATCAATTACGTGATCAGTGCATGATCAGTCACGTGATCAGTACATGGTAGCTACGTGATCAGTGCATGATCAGCCACGTGATCAGTGCATGATAGCCACGTGATCAGTGCATGATCAGCCACGTGATCAGTGCATGATCAGTCACGTGATCAGTGCATGATCAGCCACGTGATCAGTGCATGATAGCCACGTGATCAGTGCATGACAGCCACGTGATCAGTGCATGATAGCCACGTGATCAGTGCATGATCAGTCACGTGATCATGTGTGATCAGCCACGTGATCAGTGCATGATCAGCCACGTGATCAGTGCATGATCAGCCACGTGATCAGTGCATGATCAGTCACGTGATCAGTGCATGATAGCCACGTGATCAGTGCATGATCAGCCACGTGATCAGTGCATGATAGCCACGTGATCAGTGCATGATCAGCCACGTGATCAGTGCATGATCAGTCACGTGATCAGTGCATGATCAGCCACGTGATCAGTGCATGACAGTCACGTGATCAGTGCATGATCAGCCACGTGATCAGTGCATGCTCAGTCACGTGATCAGGGCCTGCTGAGCTGCGTGATTACTGTCTGCTCATCTGCTTGACAATTGCCAGCTGAGCTGCACGATTCCTGCCTGTCATCTGCTTGACAATTGCCAGCTGTGCTGCGTAATTCCTGCCTGCTCAGCTGCTTGATTATTGCCAGCTGAGCAGCATGATTCCTCACACCTGAGTTCCATGATTATTGCCTGCTGACTGTTTGATTCGTGCCTACTCAGCTCTTTGTTTATTGCCTCCAGAGGCACATGATCAGTGTATGATAGCAAACATGATCAGCGCATGATCAGTCACATGATCAGTGCCATTAAGTCACGTGATCACTACATGATAGTCATGTGATCAGTCCATGCTCAGTCACGGTATCAGTGCATGATCAGCCACGTGATCAGTGCATGATCTGTCACGTGATTAGTGTATGATCATCCACGTGATCAGTGCATGGGCAGTCATGTGATCAGTGCATGATATAGACGTGATCAGTGCATGATCAGTCACGTGATCAGTGCATGATAGCCACGTGATCAGTGCATGATCAGTCACCTGATGGGTGTATGATCATTCACGTGACCAGTACATGGTAGCTACATGATCATTGCATGATCAGCCACGTGAGTAGTGCATGATAGCCACGTGATCAGTGCATGAGTGCCACGTGATCAGTGCATGATATGTCACGTGACAGTGTGTGATCAGCCACGTGATCAGTGCATGATCAGCCACGTGATCAGTGCATGATAGCCACGTGATCAGTGCATGATCAGTTACGTGAGCAGTGTATGATCAGCCACGTGATCAGTGCATGGTCAGACACGTGAACAGTGTATGATCAGCCACGTGATCAGTGCATGATATCCAAGTGATCAGTGCATGATCATCACGTGATCAGTGTATGATCAGCCACGTGAACAGTGCATGCTCAGTCACGTGATCAGGGCCTGCTGAGCTGCGTGATTACTGTCTGCTCATCTGCTTGACAATTGCCAGCTGAGCTGCACGATTCCTGCCTGTCATCTGCTTGACAATTGCCAGCTGTGCTGCGTAATTCCTGCCTGCTCAGCTGGTTGATTATTGCCAGCTGAGCAGCATGATTCCTCACACCTGAGTTCCATGATTATTGCCTGCTGACTGTTTGATTCGTGCCTACTCAGCTCTTTGTTTATTGCCTCCAGAGGCACATGATCAGTGTATGATAGCAAACATGATCAGCGCATGATCAGTCACATGATCAGCGCCATTAAGTCACGTGATCACTACATGATAGTCATGTGATCAGTCCATGCTCAGTCACGGTATCAGTGCATGATCAGCCACGTGATCAGTGCATGATCTGTCACAAGATTAGTGCATGATCATCCACGTGATCAGTGCATGGGCAGTCATGTGATCAGTGCATGATATAGACGTGATCAGTGCATGATCAGTCTCGTGATCAGTGCATGATAGCCACGTGATCAGTGCATGATCAGTCACCTGATGCGTGTATGATCATTCACGTGACCTGTACATAGTAGCTACATGATCATTGCATGATCAGCCACGTGAGTAGTGCATGATAGCCACGTGATCAGTGCATGATCAGTCACGTGATCAGTGCATGATCAGTCATGTGACCAGTACATGGTAGCTGCGTGATCATGCATGATCAGCCACGTGAGCAGTGCATGATAGCCACGTGATCAGTGCATGATCAGACACGTGATCAGTGCATGATCAGTCACGTGATCAGTGCATGATCAGCCACGTGATCAGTGCATGATCAGGCACGTGATCAGTGTATGTCAGCCACGTGATCAGTGCATGATAGCCACGTGATCAGTGCATGATCAGTCACGTGATCAGTGCATGATCAGTCACGTGATCAGTGCATGATCAGCCACGTGATCAGTGCATGATAGCCACGTGATCAGTGCATGATCAGTCACGTGATCAGTGCATGATCAGTCACGTGATCAGTGATGATCAGCCACGTGATCAGTGCATGATCAGCCACGTGATCAGTGCATGATCAGCCACGTGATCAGTGCATGATCAGTCACGTGATCAGTGCATGATAGCCACGTGATCAGTGCATGATCAGCCACGTGATCAGTGCATGATAGCCACGTGATCAGTGCATGATAGCCACGTGATCAGTGCATGATCAGTCATGTGATAGTGTGTGATCAGCCACGTGATCAGTGCATGATAGCCACGTGATCAGTGCATGATCAGTCACGTGATCAGTGCATGATCAGTCACGTGATCAGTGCATGATCAGTCACGTGACCAGTATATGGTTGCTACGTGATCATTCCATGACAGCCACGTGAGCAGTGCATGATAGCCACGTGATGTGTGCATGAGTTACGTGATCAGTGTATGATCAGCCACGTGATCAGTGCATGAGTGCCACGTGATCAGTGCATGATATGTCACGTGACAGTGTGTGATCAGCCACGTGATCAGTGCATGATCAGCCACGTGATCAGTGCATGATAGCCACGTGATCAGTGCATGATCAGTCACGTGATCAGTGCATGATCAGCCACGTGATCAGTGCATGATCAGTCACGTGATCAGTGCATGATCAGCCACGTGATCAGTGCATGATCAGTCACGTGATCAGTGCATGATATAGACGTGATCAGTGCATGATCAGTCACGTGATCAGTGCATGATAGCCACGTGATCAGTGCATGATCAGTCACGTGATCAGTGCATGATCAGTCACGTGACCAGTACATGGTAGCTACGTGATCATTGCATGATCAGCCACGTGATCAGTGCATGATAGCCACGTGATCAGTGCATGATCAGTCACGTGATCAGTGCATGATCAGTCATGTGATCAGTGCATGGTAGCTGCGTGATCATGCATGATCAGCCACGTGATCAGTGCATGATAGCCACGTGATCAGTGCATGATCAGTCACGTGATCAGTGCATGATCAGTTACGTGATCAGTGCATGATCAGCCACGTGATCAGTGCATGATCAGCCACGTGATCAGTGCATGATCAATTACGTGATCAGTGCATGATCAGTCACGTGATCAGTACATGGTAGCTACGTGATCAGTGCATGATCAGCCACGTGATCAGTGCATGATAGCCACGTGATCAGTGCATGATCAGCCACGTGATCAGTGCATGATCAGTCACGTGATCAGTGCATGATCAGCCACGTGATCAGTGCATGATAGCCACGTGATCAGTGCATGACAGCCACGTGATCAGTGCATGATAGCCACGTGATCAGTGCATGATCAGTCACGTGATCATGTGTGATCAGCCACGTGATCAGTGCATGATCAGCCACGTGATCAGTGCATGATCAGCCACGTGATCAGTGCATGATCAGTCACGTGATCAGTGCATGATAGCCACGTGATCAGTGCATGATCAGCCACGTGATCAGTGCATGATAGCCACGTGATCAGTGCATGATCAGCCACGTGATCAGTGCATGATCAGTCACGTGATCAGTGTGTGATCAGCCACGTGATCAGTGCATGACAGTCACGTGATCAGTGCATGATCAGCCACGTGATCAGTGCATGCTCAGTCACGTGATCAGGGCCTGCTGAGCTGCGTGATTACTGTCTGCTCATCTGCTTGACAATTGCCAGCTGAGCTGCACGATTCCTGCCTGTCATCTGCTTGACAATTGCCAGCTGTGCTGCGTAATTCCTGCCTGCTCAGCTGCTTGATTATTGCCAGCTGAGCAGCATGATTCCTCACACCTGAGTTCCATGATTATTGCCTGCTGACTGTTTGATTCGTGCCTACTCAGCTCTTTGTTTATTGCCTCCAGAGGCACATGATCAGTGTATGATAGCAAACATGATCAGCGCATGATCAGTCACATGATCAGCGCCATTAAGTCACGTGATCACTACATGATAGTCATGTGATCAGTCCATGCTCAGTCACGGTATCAGTGCATGATCAGCCACGTGATCAGTGCATGATCTGTCACATGATTAGTGTATGATCATCCACGTGATCAGTGCATGGGCAGTCATGTGATCAGTGCATGATATAGACGTGATCAGTGCATGATCAGTCACGTGATCAGTGCATGATAGCCACGTGATCAGTGCATGATCAGTCACCTGATGGGTGTATGATCATTCACGTGACCTGTACATGGTAGCTACATGATCATTGCATGATCAGCCACGTGAGTAGTGCATGATAGCCACGTGATCAGTGCATGATCAGTCACGTGATCAGTGCATGATCAGTCATGTGACCTGTACATGGTAGCTGCGTGATCATGCATGATCAGCCACGTGAGCAGTGCATGATAGCCACGTGATCAGTGCATGATCAGTCACGTGATCAGTGCATGATCAGTCACGTGATCAGTGCATGATCAGCCACGTGATCAGTGCATGATCAGCCACGTGATCAGTGTATGATCAGCCACGTGATCAGTGCATGATAGCCACGTGATCAGTGCATGATCAGTCACGTGATCAGTGCATGATCAGTCACGTGATCAGTGCATGATCAGCCACGTGATCAGTGCATGATCAGCCACGTGATCAGTGCATGATCAGCCACGTGATCAGTGCATGATCAGTCACGTGATCAGTGCATGATAGCCACGTGATCAGTGCATGATCAGCCACGTGATCAGTGCATGATCAGCCACGTGATCAGTGCATGATCAGCCACGTGATCAGTGCATGATCAGCCACGTGATCAGTGCATGATCAGCCACGTGATCAGTGCATGCTCAGTCACGTGATCAGGGCCTGCTGAGCTGCGTGATTACTGTCTGCTCATCTGCTTGACAATTGCCAGCTGAGCTGCACGATTCCTGCCTGTCATCTGCTTGACAATTGCCAGCTGTGCTGCGTAATTCCTGCCTGCTCAGCTGCTTGATTATTGCCAGCTGAGCAGCATGATTCCTCACACCTGAGTTCCATGATTATTGCCTGCTGACTGTTTGATTCGTGCCTACTCAGCTCTTTGTTTATTGCCTCCAGAGGCACATGATCAGTGTATGATAGCAAACATGATCAGCGCATGATCAGTCACATGATCAGCGCCATTAAGTCACGTGATCACTACATGATAGTCATGTGATCAGTCCATGCTCAGTCACGGTATCAGTGCATGATCAGCCACGTGATCAGTGCATGATCTGTCACATGATTAGTGCATGATCATCCACGTGATCAGTGCATGGGCAGTCATGTGATCAGTGCATGATATAGACGTGATCAGTGCATGATCAGTCTCGTGATCAGTGCATGATAGCCACGTGATCAGTGCATGATCAGTCACCTGATGGGTGTATGATCATTCACGTGACCTGTACATGGTAGCTACATGATCATTGCATGATCAGCCACGTGAGTAGTGCATGATAGCCACGTGATCAGTGCATGATCAGTCACGTGATCAGTGCATGATCAGTCACGTGATCAGTGCATGATCAGCCACGTGATCAGTGCATGATCAGCCACGTGATCAGTGCATGATCAGCCACGTGATCAGTGCATGATAGCCACGTGATCAGTGCATGATCAGTCACGTGATCAGTGCATGATCAGTCACGTGATCAGTGCATGATCAGCCACGTGATCAGTGCATGATCAGCCACGTGATCAGTGCATGATCAGTCACGTGATCAGTGCATGATCAGTCACGTGATCAGTGCATGGTAGCTACGTGATCATTGCATGATCAGCCACGTGATCAGTGCATGATAGCCACGTGATCAGTGCATGATCAGCCACGTGATCAGTGCATGATCAGCCACGTGATCAGTGCATGATAGCCACGTGATCAGTGCATGATCAGCCACGTGATCAGTGCATGATCAGTCACGTGATCAGTGCATGATAGCACGTGATCATGGCATGATCAGCCACGTGATCAGTGCATGATAGCCACGTGATCAGTGCATGATCAATTACGTGATCAGTGCATGATCAGTCACGTGACCAGTACATGGTTGCTACGTGACAGTTGCATGATCAGCCACGTGAGCAGTGCATGATAGCCACGTGATCAGTGCATGATCAGTCACGTGATCAGTACATGATCAGTCACGTGAACAGTGCATGATCATTTACGTGATCAGTGCATGATCAGTCACGTTGCCAGTATATGGTAGCTACGTGATCATTCCATGACGAGCCACGTGAGCAGTGCATGATAGCCACGTGATGTGTGCATGAGTTACGTGAGCAGAGTATGATCAGCCACGTGATCAGTGCATGAGTGCCACGTGATCAGTGCATGATATGTCACGTGACAGGTGTGTGATCAGCCACGTGAACAGTGCATGTTCAGCCACGTGATCAGTGCATGATAGCCACGTGATCAGTGCATGATCAGTAACGTGAGCAGTGTATGATCAGCCACGTGATCAGTGCATGGTCAGACACGTGAACAGTGTATGATCAGCCACGTGATCAGTGCATGATAGCCACGTGATCAGTGCATGATCATCACGTGATCAGTGTATGATCAGCCACGTGAACAGTGCATGCTCAGTCACGTGATCTGGGCCTGCTGAGCTGCGTGATTACTGTCTGCTCATCTGCTTGACAATTGCCAGCTGAGCTGCACGATTCCTGCCTGTCATCTGCTTGACAATTGCCAGCTGTGCTGCGTAATTCCTGCCTGCTCATCTGCTTGATTATTGCCAGCTGAGCAGCATGATTTCTCACAGCTGAGTTCCATGATTATAGCCTGCTGACTGATTCGTGCCTACTCAGCTCTTTGTTCATTGCCTCCAGAGGCACATGATCAGTGTATGATACCAAACATGATCAGCGCATGATCAGTCACATGATCAATGCATGATAAGCCAGGTGATCAGTGCATGATCAATTATATGATCAGAGCATGATCAGTCATGTGACCAGTACATGGTAGCTGTGTGATGATTGCATGTTCAACCACGTGAGCACTGCATGATAGCCACGTGATCAGTGCATGATCAGTCACGTGATCTGTGCATGATCAGTCACGTGATCTGTGCATGATCAATCACGTAATCAGTTTATGATAGCCACGTGATCAGTGTATGATCTGTCACGTGATACGTGTGTGATCAGCCACGTGATCAGTGCATGATATCCACGTTATCAGTGCATGACAGCCACGTGATCAGTGCATGAGGCCACGTGATCAGTGCATGATCAGTCACGTGATACATGTGTGATCAGCCACGTGATCAGTGCATGATGAGCCACGTGGTCAGTGCAGGATCAATTACGTGATCAATGCATGATCAGTCACGTGACCAGTACATGGTTGCTACGTGAAAGTTGCATGATCAGCCACGTGAGCAGAACATGATAGCCACGTGGTCAGTGCATGATCAGTCACGTGATCAGTACATGATCAGTCACGTGAACAGTGCATGATCATTTACGTGATCTTTGCATGATCAGTCACGTTTCCAGTATATTGTTGCTACGTGATCAATCCATGATCAGCCACGTGAGCAGTGCATGATAGCCACGTGATGTGTGCATGAGTTACGTGATAAGAGTATGATCAGCCACGTGATCAGTGCATGAGTGCCACGTGATCAGTGCATGATAGCCACGTGACAGGTGTGTGATCAGCCACGTGAACAGTGCATGTTCAGCCACGTGATCAGTGCATGTGCAGCCACGTGATCAGTGCATGATCAGACATGTGAACAGTGTATGATCAGCCACGTGATCAGTGCATGTTCAGCCACCTTATCAGTGCATGATCAGTTACGTGAGCAGTGTATGATCAGCCACGTGATCAGTGCATGGTCAGACACGTGAACAGTGTATGATCAGCCACGTGATCAGTGCATGATATCCAAGTGATCAGTGCATGATCATCACGTGATCAGTGTATGATCAGCCACGTGAACAGTGCATGCTCAGTCACGTGATCTGGGCCTGCTGAGCTTCGTGATTCCTGTCTGCTCATCTGCTTGACAATTGCCAGCTGAGCTGCACGATTCCTGCCTGTCATCTGCTTGACAATTGCCAGCTGTGCTGCGTAATTCCTGCCTGCTCAGCTGCTTGATTATTGCCAGCTGAGCAGCATGATTCCTCACACCTGAGTTCCATGATTATTGCCTGCTGACTGTTTGATTCGTGCCTACTCAGCTCTTTGTTTATTGCCTCCAGAGGCACATGATCAGTGTGTGATAGCAAACATGATCAGCGCATGATCAATCACATGATCAGCGCCATTAAGTCACGTGATCACTACATGATAGTCATGTGATCAGTCCATGCTCAGTCACGGTATCAGTGCATGATCAGCCACGTGATCAGTGCATGATCTGTCACAAGAGAAGTGCATGATCATCCACGTGATCAGTGCACGGGCAGTCATGTGATCAGTGCATGATATAGACGTGAACAGTGCATGATCAGTCTCGTGATCAGTGCATGATAGCCACGTTATCAGTGCATGATCAGTCACCTGATGGGTGTATGATCATTCACGTGACCTGTAAATGGTAGCTACACGATCATTGCATGATCAGCCACGTGAGTAGTGCATGATAGCCTCGTGATCACTGCATGATCAGTCACGTGATCAGTGCATGATCAGTCATGTGACCACTACATGGTAGCTGCGTGATCATGGCATGATCAGCCACGTGAGCAGTGCATGATAGCCACGTGATCAGTGCATGATCAGACACGAGATCAGTGCATGATCAGTCACGTGATCAGTGCATGATCAGCCACGTGATCAGTGCATGACCAGGCACGTGATCAGTGTATGTCCAGCCAAGTGATCAGGGCATGATAGCCACGTGATCAGTGCATGATCAGCCAAGTGATCAGTGCATGACCAGGCACGTGAACAGTGTATGTCCAGCCAAGTGACGGGTGCATGATAGCCACGTGATCAGTGCATGATCAGTCACGTGATCAGTGCATGATCAGTTATGTGATCAGTGTATGATCAGCCACGTGATCAGTGCATGATCAGCCACATGATCAGTGCATGATCAATTACGTGATCAGTGCATGATCTGTCACGTGATCAGTACATGGTAGCTACGTGATCATTGCCTGCTCAGCCACATGATCAGTTCATGATAGCCACGTGATCAGTGCATGAGAGACACGTGATCAGTGCATGATCAGTCATGTGATATGTGTGTGATCAGCCACGTGATCAGTACATGATCAGTCACGTGAACAGTGCATGATCATTTACGTGATCTTTGCATGATCAGTCACGTTACCAGTATATGGTTCCTACGTGATCATTCCATGACGAGCCACGTGAGCAGTGCATGATAGCCATGTGATGTGTGCATGTGTTACGTGAGCAGAGTATGATCAGCCACGTGATCAGTGCATGAGTGATACGTGATCAGTGCATGATATGTCACGTGACAGGTGTGTAATCAGCCACGTGAACTGTGCATGTTCAGCCACGTGATCAGTGCATGATAGCCACGTGATCAGTGCATGATCAGTTACGTGATCAGTGTATGATCAGCCACGTGATCAGTGCATGGTCAGACACGTGAACAGTGTATGATCAGCCACGTGATCAGTGCACGGGCAGTCATGTGATCAGTGCATGATATAGACGTGAACAGTGCATGATCAGTCACGTGATCAGTGCATGATAGCCACGTGATCAGTGCATTATCAGTCACCTGATGGGTGTATGATCATTCACGTGACCTGTACATGGTAGCTACATGATCATTGCATGATCAGCCACGTGAGTAGTTCATGATAGCCACGTGATCACTGCATGATCAGTCACGTGATCAGTGCATGATCAGTCATGTGACCAGTACATGGTAGCTGCGTGATCATGGCATGATCAGCCACGTGAGCAGTGCATGATAGCCACGTGATCAGTGCATGATCAGACACGAGATCAGTGCATGATCAGTCACGTGATCAGTGCATGATCAGCCATGTGATCAGTGTGTTTCCAGCCAAGTGATCAGTGCATGATAGCCAGGTGATCAGTGCATGATCAGTCACGTGATCAGTGCATGATCAGTTATGTGATCAGTGTATGATCAGCCACGTGATCAGTGCATGATCAGCCACATGATCAGTGCATGATCAATTACGTGATCAGTGCATGATCAGTCACGTGACCAGTACATGATAGCTACGTGATCATTGCCTGATCAGCCACGTGATCAGTGCATGATAGCCACGTGATCACTGCATGATAGACACGTGATCAGTGCATGATCAGTCATGTGATACGTGTGTGATCAGCCACGAGATCAGTGCATGATGAGCCACGTGATCAGTGCAGGATCAATTACGTGATCAGTGCATGATCAGTCACGTGAACAGTACATGGTTGCTACGTGATCGTTGCATGATCAGCCACGTGAGAAGAGCATGATAGCCACGTGGTCAGTGCATGATCAGTCACGTGATCAGTACATGATCAGTCACGTGAACAGTGCATCATCATTTACGTGATCTTTGCATGATCAGTCACGTTACCAGTATATGGTTGCTACGTTATCATTCCATGACGAGCCACGTGAGCAGTGCATGATAGCCACGTGATCAGTGCATGAACAGACACGAGATCAGTGCATGACCAGTCACGTGGACAGTGCATGATCAGCCACGTGATCAGTGCAGGACCAGGCACGTGATCAGTGTATGTCCAGCCAAGTGATCAGTGCATGATAGCCACGTGATCAGTGCATGATCAGTTATGTGATCAGTGTATGATCAGCCACGTGATCAGTGCATGATCAGCCACATGATCAGTGAATGATCAATTACGTGATCAGTGTATGATCAGTCACGTGACCAGTACATGGTAGCTACGTGAACATTGCTTGATCAGCCACATGATCAGTGCATGATAGCCAAGTGATCAGTGCATGATAGCCACGTGATCAGTGCATGATCAGTCATGTGATACGTGTGTGATCAGCCACGTGATCAGTGCATGATATCCACGTGATCAGTGCATGACAGGCACGTGATCAGTGCATGAGAGCAACGTGATCAGTGCATGATCAGTCACGTGATACATGTGTGATCAACCACGTGATCAGTGCATGATGAGCCACGTGATCAGTGCAGGATCAATTACGTGATCAATGCATGATCAGTCAAGTGACCAGTACATGGTTGCTACGTGATCGTTGCATGATCAGCCACGTGAGCAGAGCATGATAGCCACGTGGTCAGTGCATGATCAGTCACGTGAACAGTGCATAATCATTTACGTGATCTTTGCATGATCAGTCACGTTACCAGTATATGGTTGCTACGTGATCATTCCATGACGAGCCACGTGAGCAGTGCATGATAGCCACGTGATGTGTGCATGAGTTACGTGAGCAGAGTATGATCAGCCACGTGATCAGTGCATGAGTGCCACGTGATCAGTGCATGATATGTCACGTGACAGGTGTGTGATCAGCCACATGAACAGTGCATGTTCAGCCACGTGATCAGTGCATGATAGCCACGTGATCAGTGCATGATCAGTTACGTGAGCAGTGTATGATCAGCCACGTGATCAGTGCATGGTCAGACACGTGAACAGTGTATGATCAGCCACGTGATCAGTGCATGATATCCAAGTGATCAGTACATGATCATCACGTGATCAGTGTATGATCAGCCACGTGAACAGTGCATGCTCAGTCACGTGATCTGGGCCTGCTGAGCTGCGTGATTACTGTCTGCTCATCTGCTTGACAATTGCCAGCTGAGCTGCACGATTCCTGCCTGTCATCTGCTTGACAATTGCCAGCTGTGCTGCGTAATTCCTGCCTGCTCAGCTGCTTGATTATTGCCAGCTGAGCAGCATGATTCCTCACACCTGAGTTCCATGATTATTGCCTGCTGACTGTTTGATTCGTGCCTACTCAGCTCTTTGTTTATTGCCTCCAGAGGCACATGATCAGTGTATGATAGCAAACATGATCAGCGCATGATCAGTCACATGATCAGCGCCATTAAGTCACGTGATCACTACATGATAGTCATGTGATCAGTCCATGCTCAGTCACGGTATCAGTGCATGATCAGCCACGTGATCAGTGCATGATCTGTCACAAGATTAGTGTATGATCATCCACGTGATCAGTGCATGGGCAGTCATGTGATCAGTGCATGATATAGACGTGATCAGTGCATGATCAGTCTCGTGATCAGTGCATGATAGCCACGTGATCAGTGCATGATCAGTCACCTGAAGGGTGTATGATCATTCACGTGACCTGTACATGGTAGCTACATGATCATTGCATGATCAGCCACGTGAGTAGTGCATGATAGCCACGTGATCAGTGCATGATCAGTCACGTGATCAGTGCATGATCAGTCATGTGACCAGTACATGGTAG
The DNA here is from genome assembly GCF_032452875.1 of Bos javanicus. NCBI lineage: Eukaryota > Metazoa > Chordata > Mammalia > Artiodactyla > Bovidae > Bos > Bos javanicus. Next base: position 1,258,059 of record NW_026893596.1, read on the forward strand.
CTGCGTGAACATGGCATGATCAGCCACGTGAGCAGTGCATGATAGCCACGTGATCAGTGCATGATCAGACACGTGATCAGTGCATGATCAGTCACGTGATCAGTGCATGATCAGCCACGTGATCAGTGCATGATCAGGCACGTGATCAGTGCATGTCAGCCACGTGATCAGTGCATGATAGCCACGTGATCAGTGCATGATCAGTCACGTGATCAGTGCATGATCAGTCACGTGATCAGTGCATGATCAGCCACGTGATCAGTGCATGATCAATTACGTGATCAGTGCATGATCAGTCACGTGATCAGTACATGGTAGCTACGTGATCAGTGCATGATCAGCCACGTGATCAGTGCATGATAGCCACGTGATCAGTGCATGATCAGCCACGTGATCAGTGCATGACAGCCACGTGATCAGTGCATGATCAGTCACGTGATCATGTGTGATCAGCCACGTGATCAGTGCATGATCAGCCACGTGATCAGTGCATGATCAATTACGTGATCAGTGCATGATCAGTCACGTGACCAGTGCATGGTAGCTACGTGATCAGTGCATGATCAGCCACGTGATCAGTGCATGATAGCCACGTGATCAGTGCATGATCAGCCACGTGATCAGTGCATGAGTGCCACGTGATCAGTGCATGATATGTCACGTGACAGGTGTGTGATCAGCCACGTGATCAGTGCATGATCAGCCACGTGATCAGTGCATGATAGCCACGTGATCAGTGCATGATCAGTTACGTGAGCAGTGTATGATCAGCCACGTGATCAGTGCATGGTCAGACACGTGAACAGTGTATGATCAGCCACGTGATCAGTGCATGATATCCAAGTGATCAGTGCATGATCATCACGTGATCAGTGTATGATCAGCCACGTGAACAGTGCATGCTCAGTCACGTGATCAGGGCCTGCTGAGCTGCGTGATTACTGTCTGCTCATCTGCTTGACAATTGCCAGCTGAGCTGCACGATTCCTGCCTGTCATCTGCTTGACAATTGCCAGCTGTGCTGCGTAATTCCTGCCTGCTCAGCTGCTTGATTATTGCCAGCTGAGCAGCATGATTCCTCACACCTGAGTTCCATGATTATTGCCTGCTGACTGTTTGATTCGTGCCTACTCAGCTCTTTGTTTATTGCCTCCAGAGGCACATGATCAGTGTATGATAGCAAACATGATCAGCGCATGATCAGTCACATGATCAGCGCCATTAAGTCACGTGATCACTACATGATAGTCATGTGATCAGTCCATGCTCAGTCACGGTATCAGTGCATGATCAGCCACGTGATCAGTGCATGATAGCCACGTGATCAGTGCATGATCAGCCACGTGATCAGTGCATGATCAGTCACGTGATCAGTGCATGATCAGCCACGTGATCAGTGCATGATCAGTCACGTGATCAGTGCATGATCAGCCACGTGATCAGTGCATGATCAGCCACGTGATCAGTGCATGATCAGTCACGTGATCAGTGCATGATCAGTTACGTGATCAGTGCATGATCAGCCACGTGATCAGTGCATGATCAGCCACGTGATCAGTGCATGATCAGTTACGTGATCAGTGCATGATCAGTCACGTGACCAGTACATGGTAGCTACGTGATCATTGCATGATCAGCCACGTGATCAGTGCATGATAGCCACGTGATCAGTGCATGATCAGCCACGTGATCAGTGCATGATCAGTCACGTGATCAGTGTGATCAGCCACGTGATCAGTGCATGATAGCCACGTGATCAGTGCATGATCAGTCACGTGATCAGTGCATGATAGCCACGTGATCAGTGCATGATCAGTCACGTGATCATGTGTGATCAGCCACGTGATCAGTGCATGATCAGCCACGTGATCAGTGCATGATCAGTTACGTGATCAGTGCATGATCAGTCACGTGATCAGTACATGGTAGCTACGTGATCAGTGCATGATCAGCCACGTGATCAGTGCATGATAGCCACGTGATCAGTGCATGATCAGTCACGTGATCAGTGCATGATCATCCACGTGATCAGTGCATGATCAGTCATGTGATCAGTGCATGATATAGACGTGATCAGTGCATGATCAGTCACGTGATCAGTGCATGATAGCCACGTGATCAGTGCATGATCAGTCACGTGATCAGTGCATGATCATTCACGTGATCAGTACATGGTAGCTACGTGATCAGTGCATGATCAGCCACGTGATAGTGCATGATAGCCACGTGATCAGTGCATGATCAGTCACGTGATCAGTGCATGATCAGTCATGTGACCAGTACATGGTAGCTGCGTGATCATGCATGATCAGCCACGTGATCAGTGCATGATAGCCACGTGATCAGTGCATGATCAGTCACGTGATCAGTGCATGATCAGTCACGTGATCAGTGCATGATCAGCCACGTGATCAGTGCATGATCAGCCACGTGATCAGTGCATGATCAGCCACGTGATCAGTGCATGATAGCCACGTGATCAGTGCATGATCAGTCACGTGATCAGTGCATGATCAGTCACGTGATCAGTGCATGATCAGCCACGTGATCAGTGCATGATCAATTACGTGATCAGTGCATGATCAGTCACGTGATCAGTGCATGATAGCCACGTGATCAGTGCATGATCAGCCACGTGATCAGTGCATGATAGCCACGTGATCAGTGCATGATCAGCCACGTGATCAGTGCATGACAGCCACGTGATCAGTGCATGATCAGTCACGTGATCATGTGTGATCAGCCACGTGATCAGTGCATGATCAGCCACGTGATCAGTGCATGATCAATTACGTGATCAGTGCATGATCAGTCACGTGATCAGTGCATGGTAGCTACGTGATCGTGCATGATCAGCCACGTGAGCAGTGCATGATAGCCACGTGATCAGTGCATGATCAGCCACGTGATCAGTGCATGAGTGCCACGTGATCAGTGCATGATATGTCACGTGACAGGTGTGTGATCAGCCACGTGAACAGTGCATGTTCAGCCACGTGATCAGTGCATGATAGCCACGTGATCAGTGCATGATCAGTTACGTGAGCAGTGTATGATCAGCCACGTGATCAGTGCATGGTCAGACACGTGAACAGTGTATGATCAGCCACGTGATCAGTGCATGATATCCAAGTGATCAGTGCATGATCATCACGTGATCAGTGTATGATCAGCCACGTGAACAGTGCATGCTCAGTCACGTGATCTGGGCCTGCTGAGCTGCGTGATTACTGTCTGCTCATCTGCTTGACAATTGCCAGCTGAGCTGCACGATTCCTGCCTGTCATCTGCTTGACAATTGCCAGCTGTGCTGCGTAATTCCTGCCTGCTCAGCTGCTTGATTATTGCCAGCTGAGCAGCATGATTCCTCACACCTGAGTTCCATGATTATTGCCTGCTGACTGTTTGATTCGTGCCTACTCAGCTCTTTGTTTATTGCCTCCAGAGGCACATGATCAGTGTATGATAGCAAACATGATCAGCGCATGATCAGTCACATGATCAGCGCCATTAAGTCACGTGATCACTACATGATAGTCATGTGATCAGTCCATGCTCAGTCACGGTATCAGTGCATGATCAGCCACGTGATCAGTGCATGATAGCCACGTGATCAGTGCATGATCAGCCACGTGATCAGTGCATGATCAGTCACGTGATCAGTGCATGATCAGCCACGTGATCAGTGCATGATCAGGCACGTGATCAGTGCATGTCCAGCCACGTGATCAGTGCATGATAGCCACGTGATCAGTGCATGATCAGTCACGTGATCAGTGCATGATCAGTTACGTGATCAGTGCATGATCAGCCACGTGATCAGTGCATGATCAGCCACGTGATCAGTGCATGATCAGTTACGTGATCAGTGCATGATCAGTCACGTGACCAGTACATGGTAGCTACGTGATCATTGCATGATCAGCCACGTGATCAGTGCATGATAGCCACGTGATCAGTGCATGATAGCCACGTGATCAGTGCATGATCAGTCATGTGATACTTGTGTGATCAGCCACGTGATCAGTGCATGATATCCACGTGATCAGTGCATGACAGCCACGTGATCAGTGCATGAGAGCCACGTGATCAGTGCATGATCAGTCACGTGATACATGTGTGATCAGCCACGTGATCAGTGCATGATGAGCCACGTGATCAGTGCAGGATCAATTACGTGATCAGTGCATGATCAGTCACGTGACCAGTACATGGTTGCTACGTGATCGTTGCATGATCAGCCACGTGAGCAGAACATGATAGCCACGTGATCAGTGCATGATCAGTCACGTGATCAGTACATGATCAGTCACGTGAACAGTGCATGATCATTTACGTGATCTGTGCATGATCAGTCACGTTGCCAGTATATGGTTGCTACGTGAGCATTCCATGACGAGCCACGTGAGCAGTGCATGATAGCCACGTGATGTGTGCATGAGTTACGTGAGCAGAGTGTGATCAGCCACGTGATCAGTGCATGAGTGCCACGTGATCAGTGCATGATATGTCACGTGACAGGTGTGTGATCAGCCACGTGAACAGTGCATGTTCAGCCACGTGATCAGTGCATGATAGCCACGTGATCAGTGCATGATCAGTTACGTGATCAGTGCATGATCAGCCACGTGATCAGTGCATGATCAGCCACGTGAACAGTGCATGCTCAGTCACGTGATCTGGGCCTGCTGAGCTGCGTGATTACTGTCTGCTCATCTGCTTGACAATTGCCAGCTGAGCTGCACGATTCCTGCCTGTCATCTGCTTGACAATTGCCAGCTGTGCTGCGTAATTCCTGCCTGCTCAGCTGCTTGATTATTGCCAGCTGAGCAGCATGATTCCTCACACCTGAGTTCCATGATTATTGCCTGCTGACTGTTTGATTCGTGCCTACTCAGCTCTTTGTTTATTGCCTCCAGAGGCACATGATCAGTGTATGATAGCAAACATGATCAGCGCATGATCAGTCACATGATCAGCGCCATTAAGTCACGTGATCACTACATGATAGTCATGTGATCAGTCCATGCTCAGTCACGGTATCAGTGCATGATCAGCCACGTGATCAGTGCATGATCTGTCACATGATTAGTGTATGATCATCCACGTGATCAGTGCATGGGCAGTCATGTGATCAGTGCATGATATAGACGTGATCAGTGCATGATCAGTCTCGTGATCAGTGCATGATAGCCACGTGATCAGTGCATGATCAGTCACCTGATGGGTGTATGATCATTCACGTGACCTGTACATGGTAGCTACATGATCATTGCATGATCAGCCACGTGAGTAGTGCATGATAGCCACGTGATCACTGCATGATCAGTCACGTGATCAGTGCATGATCAGTCATGTGACCAGTACATGGTAGCTGCGTGATCATGGCATGATCAGCCACCTGAGCAGTGCATGATAGCCACGTGATCAGTGCATGATCAGACACGTGATCAGTGCATGATCAGTCACGTGATCAGTGCATGATCAGCCACGTGATCAGTGCATGATCAGGCACGTGATCAGTGTATGTCAGCCACGTGATCAGTGCATGATAGCCACGTGATCAGTGCATGATCAGTCACGTGATCAGTGCATGATCAGTTACGTGATCAGTGCATGATCAGCCACGTGATCAGTGCATGATCAGCCACGTGATCAGTGCATGATCAATTACGTGATCAGTGCATGATCAGTCACGTGACCAGTGCATGGTAGCCACGTGATCAGTGCATGATCAGCCACGTGATCAGTGCATGATAGCCACGTGATCAGTGCATGATCAGCCACGTGATCAGTGCATGATCAGTCATGTGATAGTGTGTGATCAGCCACGTGATCAGTGCATGATATCCACGTGATCAGTGCATGACAGCCACGTGATCAGTGCATGATCAGCCACGTGATCAGTGCATGATCAGTCACGTGATACATGTGTGATCAGTCACGTGATCAGTGCATGATCATTTACGTGATCAGTGCATGATCAGTCACGTGACCAGTGCATGGTTCCTACGTGATCAGTGCATGACAGCCACGTGAGCAGTGCATGATAGCCACGTGATCAGTGCATGAGTTACGTGAGCAGTGTATGATCAGCCACGTGATCAGTGCATGATGCCACGTGATCAGTGCATGATAGTCACGTGATCAGTGCATGATCAGCCACGTGATCAGTGCATGATCAGCCACGTGATCAGTGCATGATAGCCACGTGATCAGTGCATGATCAGTCACGTGATCAGTGCATGATCAGCCACGTGATCAGTGCATGATCAGTCACGTGATCAGTGCATGATCAGCCACGTGATCAGTGCATGATCAGTCATGTGATCAGTGCATGATATAGACGTGATCAGTGCATGATCAGTCACGTGATCAGTGCATGATAGCCACGTGATCAGTGCATGATCAGTCACCTGATCAGTGTATGATCATTCACGTGACCAGTACATGGTAGCTACATGATCAGTGCATGATCAGCCACGTGATAGTGCATGATAGCCACGTGATCAGTGCATGATCAGTCACGTGATCAGTGCATGATCAGTCATGTGACCAGTGCATGGTAGCTGCGTGATCATGCATGATCAGCCACGTGATCAGTGCATGATAGCCACGTGATCAGTGCATGATCAGTCACGTGATCAGTGCATGATCAGTCACGTGATCAGTGCATGATCAGCCACGTGATCAGTGCATGATCAGCCACGTGATCAGTGCATGATAGCCACGTGATCAGTGCATGATCAGTCACGTGATCAGTGCATGATCAGTTACGTGATCAGTGCATGATCAGCCACGTGATCAGTGCATGATCAGCCACGTGATCAGTGCATGATCAGTTACGTGATCAGTGCATGATCAGTCACGTGACCAGTACATGGTAGCTACGTGATCATTGCATGATCAGCCACGTGATCAGTGCATGATAGCCACGTGATCAGTGCATGATAGCCACGTGATCAGTGCATGATCAGTCATGTGATACGTGTGTGATCAGCCACGTGATCAGTGCATGATAGCCACGTGATCAGTGCATGATAGCCACGTGATCAGTGCATGATCAGTCACGTGATACATGTGTGATCAGCCACGTGATCAGTGCATGATGAGCCACGTGATCAGTGCAGGATCAATTACGTGATCAGTGCATGATCAGTCACGTGACCAGTACATGGTTGCTACGTGATCATTGCATGATCAGCCACGTGAGCAGAGCATGATAGCCACGTGATCAGTGCATGATCAGTCACGTGATCAGTACATGATCAGTCACGTGAACAGTGCATGATCATTTACGTGATCTGTGCATGATCAGTCACGTGACCAGTATATGGTTGCTACGTGATCATTCCATGACGAGCCACGTGAGCAGTGCATGATAGCCACGTGATGTGTGCATGAGTTACGTGAGCAGAGTATGATCAGCCACGTGATCAGTGCATGAGTGCCACGTGATCAGTGCATGATATGTCACGTGACAGGTGTGTGATCAGCCACGTGAACAGTGCATGTTCAGCCACGTGATCAGTGCATGATAGCCACGTGATCAGTGCATGATCAGTTACGTGAGCAGTGTATGATCAGGCACGTGATCAGTGCATGGTCAGACACGTGAACAGTGTATGATCAGCCACGTGATCAGTGCATGATATCCAAGTGATCAGTGCATGATCATCACGTGATCAGTGTATGATCAGCCACGTGAACAGTGCATGCTCAGTCACGTGATCTGGGCCTGCTGAGCTGCGTTATTCCTGTCTGCTCATCTGCTTGACAATTGCCAGCTGAGCTGCACGATTCCTGCCTGTCATCTGCTTGACAATTGCCAGCTGTGCTGCGTAATTCCTGCCTGCTCAGCTGCTTGATTATTGCCAGCTGAGCAGCATGATTCCTCACACCTGAGTTCCATGATTATTGCCTGCTGACTGTTTGATTCGTGCCTACTCAGCTCTTTGTTTATTGCCTCCAGAGGCACATGATCAGTGTATGATAGCAAACATGATCAGCGCATGATCAGTCACATGATCAGCGCCATTAAGTCACGTGATCACTACATGATAGTCATGTGATCAGTCCATACTCAGTCACGGTATCAGTGCATGATCAGCCACGTGATCAGTGCATGATCTGTCACAAGATTAGTGCATGATCATCCACGTGATCAGTGCAAGGGCAGTCATGTGATCAGTGCATGATATAGACGTGATCAGTGCATGATCAGTCTCGTGATCAGTGCATGATAGCCACGTGATCAGTGCATGATCAGTCACCTGAAGGGTGTATGATCATTCACGTGACCTGTACATGGTAGCTACATGATCATTGCATGATCAGCCACGTGAGTAGTGCATGATAGCCACGTGATCACTGCATGATCAGTCACGTGATCAGTGCATGATCAGTCATGTGACCAGTACATGGTAGCTGCGTGATCATGGCATGATCAGCCACGTGAGCAGTGCATGATAGCCACGTGATCAGTGCATGATCAGACACGTGATCAGTGCATGATCAGTCACGTGATCAGTGCATGATCAGCCACGTGATCAGTGCATGATCAGGCACGTGATCAGTGTATGTCAGCCACGTGATCAGTGCATGATAGCCACGTGATCAGTGCATGATCAGTCACGTGATCAGTGCATGATCAGTCACGTGATCAGTGCATGATCAGCCACGTGATCAGTGCATGATCAATTACGTGATCAGTGCATGATCAGTCACGTGACAGTACATGGTAGCTACGTGATCATTGCATGATCAGCCACGTGATCAGTGCATGATAGCCACGTGATCAGTGCATGATAGCCACGTGATCAGTGCATGATCAGTCATGTGATCAGTGCATGATCAGCCACGTGATCAGTGCATGATCAGCCACGTGATCAGTGCATGATAGCCACGTGATCAGTGCATGATCAGTCACGTGATCATGTGTGATCAGCCACGTGATCAGTGCATGATCAGCCACGTGATCAGTGCATGATCAATTACGTGATCAGTGCATGATCAGTCACGTGACCAGTACATGGTTGCTACGTGATCGTTGCATGATCAGCCACGTGAGCAGTGCATGATAGCCACGTGATCAGTGCATGATCAGCCACGTGATCAGTGCATGAGTGCCACGTGATCAGTGCATGATATGTCACGTGACAGGTGTGTGATCAGCCACGTGAACAGTGCATGTTCAGCCACGTGATCAGTGCATGATAGCCACGTGATCAGTGCATGATCAGTTACGTGAGCAGTGTATGATCAGACACGTGATCAGTGCATGGTCAGACACGTGAACAGTGTATGATCAGCCACGTGATCAGTGCATGATATCCAAGTGATCAGTGCATGATCATCACGTGATCAGTGTATGATCAGCCACGTGAACAGTGCATGCTCAGTCACGTGATCTGGGCCTGCTGAGCTGCGTGATTACTGTCTGCTCATCTGCTTGACAATTGCCAGCTGAGCTGCACGATTCCTGCCTGTCATCTGCTTGACAATTGCCAGCTGTGCTGCGTAATTCCTGCCTGCTCAGCTGCTTGATTATTGCCAGCTGAGCAGCATGATTCCTCACACCTGAGTTCCATGATTATTGCCTGCTGACTGTTTGATTCGTGCCTACTCAGCTCTTTGTTTATTGCCTCCAGAGGCACATGATCAGTGTATGATAGCAAACATGATCAGCGCATGATCAGTCACATGATCAGCGCCATTAAGTCACGTGATCACTACATGATAGTCATGTGATCAGTCCATGCTCAGTCACGGTATCAGTGCATGATCAGCCACGTGATCAGTGCATGATCAGTCACGTGATCAGTGCATGATCAGTCACGTGATCGTTGCATGATCAGTCACGTGATCAGTGCATGATCAGGCACGTGATCAGTGCATGATCAGCCACGTGATCAGTGCATGATAGCCACGTGATCAGTGCATGATCAGTCACGTGATCAGTGCATGATCAGTTACGTGATCAGTGCATGATCAGCCACGTGATCAGTGCATGATCAGCCACGTGATCAGTGCATGATCAGTTACGTGATCAGTGCATGATCAGTCACGTGACCAGTACATGGTAGCTACGTGATCAGTGCATGATCAGCCACGTGATCAGTGCATGATAGCCACGTGATCAGTGCATGATATCCACGTGATCAGTGCATGACAGTCACGTGATCAGTGCATGATAGCCACGTGATCAGTGCATGATCAGTCACGTGATACATGTGTGATCAGCCACGTGATCAGTGCATGATGAGCCACGTGATCAGTGCATGATCAATTACGTGATCAGTGCATGATCAGTCACGTGACCAGTACATGGTTGCTACGTGATCGTTGCATGATCAGCCACGTGAGCAGTGCATGATAGCCACGTGATCAGTGCATGATCAGTCACGTGATCAGTACATGATCAGTCACGTGAACAGTGCATGATCATTTACGTGATCTGTGCATGATCAGTCACGTTGCCAGTATATGGTAGCTACGTGATCATTCCATGACGAGCCACGTGAGCAGTGCATGATAGCCACGTGATGTGTGCATGAGTTACGTGAGCAGAGTGTGATCAGCCACGTGATCAGTGCATGAGTGCCACGTGATCAGTGCATGATATGTCACGTGACAGGTGTGTGATCAGCCACGTGAACAGTGCATGTTCAGCCACGTGATCAGTGCATGATAGCCACGTGATCAGTGCATGATCAGTTACGTGAGCAGTGTATGATCAGCCACGTGATCAGTGCATGGTCAGACACGTGAACAGTGTATGATCAGCCACGTGATCAGTGCATGATATCCAAGTGATCAGTGCATGATCATCACGTGATCAGTGTATGATCAGCCACGTGAACAGTGCATGCTCAGTCACGTGATCTGGGCCTGCTGAGCTGCGTGATTACTGTCTGCTCATCTGCTTGACAATTGCCAGCTGAGCTGCACGATTCCTGCCTGTCATCTGCTTGACAATTGCCAGCTGTGCTGCGTAATTCCTGCCTGCTCAGCTGCTTGATTATTGCCAGCTGAGCAGCATGATTCCTCACACCTGAGTTCCATGATTATTGCCTGCTGACTGTTTGATTCGTGCCTACTCAGCTCTTTGTTTATTGCCTCCAGAGGCACATGATCAGTGTATGATAGCAAACATGATCAGCGCATGATCAGTCACATGATCAGCGCCATTAAGTCACGTGATCACTACATGATAGTCATGTGATCAGTCCATGCTCAGTCACGGTATCAGTGCATGATCAGCCACGTGATCAGTGCATGATCAGTCATGTGATCAGTGCATGATATAGACGTGATCAGTGCATGATCAGTCTCGTGATCAGTGCATGATAGCCACGTGATCAGTGCATGATCAGTCACCTGATGGGTGTATGATCATTCACGTGACCTGTACATGGTAGCTACATGATCATTGCATGATCAGCCACGTGAGTAGTGCATGATAGCCACGTGATCACTGCATGATCAGTCACGTGATCAGTGCATGATCAGTCATGTGACCAGTACATGGTAGCTGCGTGATCATGGCATGATCAGCCACGTGAGCAGTGCATGATAGCCACGTGATCAGTGCATGATCAGACACGTGATCAGTGCATGATCAGTCACGTGATCAGTGCATGATCAGCCACGTGATCAGTGCATGATCAGGCACGTGATCAGTGTATATCCAGCCACGTGATCAGTGCATGATAGCCACGTGATCAGTGCATGATCAGTCACGTGATCAGTGCATGATCAGTTACGTGATCAGTGCATGATCAGCCACGTGATCAGTGCATGATCAGCCACGTGATCAGTGCATGATCAATTACGTGATCAGTGCATGATCAGTCACGTGACCAGTACATGGTAGCTACGTGATCATTGCATGATCAGCCACGTGATCAGTGCATGATAGCCACGTGATCAGTGCATGATAGCCACGTGATCAGTGCATGATCAGTCATGTGATACGTGTGTGATCAGCCACGTGATCAGTGCATGATATCCACGTGATCAGTGCATGACAGTCACGTGATCAGTGCATGAGAGCCACGTGATCAGTGCATGATCAGTCACGTGATACATGTGTGATCAGCCACGTGATCAGTGCATGATGAGCCACGTGATCAGTGCATGATCAATTACGTGATCAGTGCATGATCAGTCACGTGACCAGTACATGGTTGCTACGTGATCGTTGCATGATCAGCCACGTGAGCAGTGCATGATAGCCACGTGATCAGTGCATGATCAGTCACGTGATCAGTGCATGATCAGTCACGTGATCAGTGCATGATCAGCCACGTGATCAGTGCATGATCAGTCACGTGCCAGTATATGGTTGCTACGTGATCATTGCATGATCAGCCACGTGATCAGTGCATGATAGCCACGTGATGTGCATGAGTTACGTGATCAGTGTATGATCAGCCACGTGATCAGTGCATGAGTGCCACGTGATCAGTGCATGATAGCCACGTGACAGGTGTGTGATCAGCCACGTGATCAGTGCATGATCAGCCACGTGATCAGTGCATGATAGCCACGTGATCAGTGCATGATCAGTCACGTGATCAGTGCATGATCAGTCACGTGATCAGTGCATGATCAGCCACGTGATCAGTGCATGATCAGCCACGTGATCAGTGCATGATCAATCACGTGATCAGTGCATGATCAGTCACGTGATCAGTGCATGGTAGCTACGTGATCAGTGCATGATCAGCCACGTGATCAGTGCATGATCAGCCACGTGATCAGTGCATGATAGCCACGTGATCAGTGCATGATCAGTCATGTGATAGTGTGTGATCAGCCACGTGATCAGTGCATGATCCACGTGATCAGTGCATGATCAGTCACGTGATCAGTGCATGATAGCCACGTGATCAGTGCATGACAGTCACGTGATCAGTGCATGATCAGCCACGTGATCAGTGCATGCTCAGTCACGTGATCAGGGCCTGCTGAGCTGCGTGATTACTGTCTGCTCATCTGCTTGACAATTGCCAGCTGAGCTGCATGATTCCTGCCTGTCGTCTGCTTGACAATTGCCAGCTGTGCTGCGTAATTCCTGCCTGCTCAGCTGCTTGATTATTGCCAGCTGAGCAGCATGATTCCTCACACCTGAGTTCCATGATTATTGCCTGCTGACTGTTTGATTCGTGCCTACTCAGCTCTTTGTTTATTGCCTCCAGAGGCACATGATCAGTGTATGATAGCAAACATGATCAGCGCATGATCAGTCACATGATCAGCGCCATTAAGTCACGTGATCACTACATGATAGTCATGTGATCAGTCCATGCTCAGTCACGGTATCAGTGCATGATCAGCCACGTGATCAGTGCATGATCAGTCACGTGATCAGTGCATGATCATCCACGTGATCAGTGCATGGGCAGTCATGTGATCAGTGCATGATATAGACGTGATCAGTGCATGATCAGTCACGTGATCAGTGCATGATCAGTCACGTGATCAGTGCATGATCAGCCACGTGATCAGTGCATGATCAGCCACGTGATCAGTGCATGATCAGTCACGTGATCAGTGCATGATCAGTCACGTGACCAGTGCATGATAGCCACGTGATCAGTGCATGATCAGCCACGTGATCAGTGCATGATAGCCACGTGATCAGTGCATGATCAGCCACGTGATCAGTGCATGATCAGTCACGTGATCAGTGCATGATCAGCCACGTGATCAGTGCATGATAGCCACGTGATCAGTGCATGATCAGCCACGTGATCAGTGCATGATCAGCCACGTGATCAGTGCATGATCAGTCACGTGATCAGTGTGATCAGTCACGTGATCAGTGCATGATCAGCCACGTGATCAGTGCATGATCAGTCACGTGACCAGTGCATGGTCCTACGTGATCAGTGCATGATCAGCCACGTGATCAGTGCATGATAGCCACGTGATCAGTGCATGAGTCACGTGATCAGTGTATGATCAGCCACGTGATCAGTGCATGATGCCACGTGATCAGTGCATGATAGTCACGTGATCAGTGCATGATCAGCCACGTGATCAGTGCATGATCAGCCACGGATCAGTGCATGATAGCCACGTGATCAGTGCATGATCAGTCACGTGATCAGTGCATGATCAGCCACGTGATCAGTGCATGATCAGTCACGTGATCAGTGCATGATCAGCCACGTGATCAGTGCATGATCAGTCACGTGATCAGTGCATGATATAGACGTGATCAGTGCATGATCAGTCACGTGATCAGTGCATGATAGCCACGTGATCAGTGCATGATCAGTCACCTGATCAGTGTATGATCATTCACGTGACCAGTACATGGTAGCTACATGATCAGTGCATGATCAGCCACGTGATAGTGCATGATAGCCACGTGATCAGTGCATGATCAGTCACGTGATCAGTGCATGATCAGTCATGTGACCAGTGCATGGTAGCTGCGTGATCATGCATGATCAGCCACGTGATCAGTGCATGATAGCCACGTGATCAGTGCATGATCAGTCACGTGATCAGTGCATGATCAGTCACGTGATCAGTGCATGATCAGCCACGTGATCAGTGCATGATCAGCCACGTGATCAGTGCATGATAGCCACGTGATCAGTGCATGATCAGTCACGTGATCAGTGCATGATCAGTTACGTGATCAGTGCATGATCAGCCACGTGATCAGTGCATGATCAGCCACGTGATCAGTGCATGATCAGTTACGTGATCAGTGCATGATCAGTCACGTGACCAGTACATGGTAGCTACGTGATCATTGCATGATCAGCCACGTGATCAGTGCATGATAGCCACGTGATCAGTGCATGATAGCCACGTGATCAGTGCATGATCAGTCATGTGATCGTGTGTGATCAGCCACGTGATCAGTGCATGATAGCCACGTGATCAGTGCATGAGAGCCACGTGATCAGTGCATGATCAGTCACGTGATACATGTGTGATCAGCCACGTGATCAGTGCATGATGAGCCACGTGATCAGTGCAGGATCAATTACGTGATCAGTGCATGATCAGTCACGTGACCAGTACATGGTTGCTACGTGATCATTGCATGATCAGCCACGTGAGCAGAGCATGATAGCCACGTGATCAGTGCATGATCAGTCACGTGATCAGTACATGATCAGTCACGTGAACAGTGCATGATCATTTACGTGATCTTTGCATGATCAGTCACGTGACCAGTATATGGTTGCTACGTGATCATTCCATGACGAGCCACGTGAGCAGTGCATGATAGCCACGTGATGTGTGCATGAGTTACGTGAGCAGAGTATGATCAGCCACGTGATCAGTGCATGAGTGCCACGTGATCAGTGCATGATATGTCACGTGACAGGTGTGTGATCAGCCACGTGAACAGTGCATGTTCAGCCACGTGATCAGTGCATGATAGCCACGTGATCAGTGCATGATCAGTTACGTGAGCAGTGTATGATCAGCCACGTGATCAGTGCATGGTCAGACACGTGAACAGTGTATGATCAGCCACGTGATCAGTGCATGATATCCAAGTGATCAGTGCATGATCATCACGTGATCAGTGTATGATCAGCCACGTGAACAGTGCATGCTCAGTCACGTGATCTGGGCCTGCTGAGCTGCGTGATTACTGTCTGCTCATCTGCTTGACAATTGCCAGCTGAGCTGCACGATTCCTGCCTGTCATCTGCTTGACAATTGCCAGCTGTGCTGCGTAATTCCTGCCTGCTCAGCTGCTTGATTATTGCCAGCTGAGCAGCATGATTCCTCACACCTGAGTTCCATGATTATTGCCTGCTGACTGTTTGATTCGTGCCTACTCAGCTCTTTGTTTATTGCCTCCAGAGGCACATGATCAGTGTATGATAGCAAACATGATCAGCGCATGATCAGTCACATGATCAGCGCCATTAAGTCACGTGATCACTACATGATAGTCATGTGATCAGTCCATGCTCGGTCACGGTATCAGTGCATGATCAGCCACGTGATCAGTGCATGATCAGCACGTGATCAGTGCATGATCAGTCACGTGATCGTTGCATGATCTGTCACAAGATTAGTGCATGATCATCCACGTGATCAGTGCATGGGCAGTCATGTGATCAGTGCATGATATAGACGTGATCAGTGCATGATCAGTCTCGTGATCAGTGCATGATAGCCACGTGATCAGTGCATGATCAGTCACCTGAAGGGTGTATGATCATTCACGTGACCTGTACATGGTAGCTACATGATCATTGCATGATCAGCCACGTGAGTAGTGCATGATAGCCACGTGATCACTGCATGATCAGTCACGTGATCAGTGCATGATCAGTCATGTGACCAGTACATGGTAGCTGCGTGATCATGGCATGATCAGCCACGTGAGCAGTGCATGATAGCCACGTGATCAGTGCATGATCAGACACGTGATCAGTGCATGATCAGTCACGTGATCAGTGCATGATCAGCCACGTGATCAGTGCATGATCAGGCACGTGATCAGTGCATGTCAGCCACGTGATCAGTGCATGATAGCCACGTGATCAGTGCATGATCAGTCACGTGATCAGTGCATGATCAGTCACGTGATCAGTGCATGATCAGCCACGTGATCAGTGCATGATCAATTACGTGATCAGTGCATGATCAGTCACGTGACAGTACATGGTAGCTACGTGATCATTGCATGATCAGCCACGTGATCAGTGCATGATAGCCACGTGATCAGTGCATGATAGCCACGTGATCAGTGCATGATCAGTCATGTGATCGTGTGTGATCAGCCACGTGATCAGTGCATGATCAGCCACGTGATCAGTGCATGATAGCCACGTGATCAGTGCATGATCAGTCACGTGATCATGTGTGATCAGCCACGTGATCAGTGCATGATCAGCCACGTGATCAGTGCATGATCAATTACGTGATCAGTGCATGATCAGTCACGTGACCAGTACATGGTTGCTACGTGATCGTTGCATGATCAGCCACGTGAGCAGTGCATGATAGCCACGTGATCAGTGCATGATCAGCCACGTGATCAGTGCATGAGTGCCACGTGATCAGTGCATGATATGTCACGTGACAGGTGTGTGATCAGCCACGTGAACAGTGCATGTTCAGCCACGTGATCAGTGCATGATAGCCACGTGATCAGTGCATGATCAGTTACGTGAGCAGTGTATGATCAGCCACGTGATCAGTGCATGGTCAGACACGTGAACAGTGTATGATCAGCCACGTGATCAGTGCATGATATCCAAGTGATCAGTGCATGATCATCACGTGATCAGTGTATGATCAGCCACGTGAACAGTGCATGCTCAGTCACGTGATCTGGGCCTGCTGAGCTGCGTGATTACTGTCTGCTCATCTGCTTGACAATTGCCAGCTGAGCTGCACGATTCCTGCCTGTCATCTGCTTGACAATTGCCAGCTGTGCTGCGTAATTCCTGCCTGCTCAGCTGCTTGATTATTGCCAGCTGAGCAGCATGATTCCTCACACCTGAGTTCCATGATTATTGCCTGCTGACTGTTTGATTCGTGCCTACTCAGCTCTTTGTTTATTGCCTCCAGAGGCACATGATCAGTGTATGATAGCAAACATGATCAGCGCATGATCAGTCACATGATCAGCGCCATTAAGTCACGTGATCACTACATGATAGTCATGTGATCAGTCCATGCTCAGTCACGGTATCAGTGCATGATCAGCCACGTGATCAGTGCATGATCAGTCACGTGATCAGTGCATGATCAGTCACGTGATCAGTGCATGATCAGTCACGTGATCAGTGCATGATCAGGCACGTGATCAGTGCATGATCAGCCACGTGATCAGTGCATGATAGCCACGTGATCAGTGCATGATCAGTCACGTGATCAGTGCATGATCAGTTACGTGATCAGTGCATGATCAGCCACGTGATCAGTGCATGATCAGCCACGTGATCAGTGCATGATCAGTTACGTGATCAGTGCATGATCAGTCACGTGACCAGTACATGGTAGCTACGTGATCAGTGCATGATCAGCCACGTGATCAGTGCATGATAGCCACGTGATCAGTGCATGATATCCACGTGATCAGTGCATGATCAGTCACGTGATCAGTGCATGATAGCCACGTGATCAGTGCATGATCAGTCACGTGATACATGTGTGATCAGCCACGTGATCAGTGCATGATGAGCCACGTGATCAGTGCATGATCAATTACGTGATCAGTGCATGATCAGTCACGTGACCAGTACATGGTTGCTACGTGATCGTTGCATGATCAGCCACGTGAGCAGTGCATGATAGCCACGTGATCAGTGCATGATCAGTCACGTGATCAGTACATGATCAGTCACGTGAACAGTGCATGATCATTTACGTGATCTGTGCATGATCAGTCACGTTGCCAGTATATGGTAGCTACGTGATCATTCCATGACGAGCCACGTGAGCAGTGCATGATAGCCACGTGATGTGTGCATGAGTTACGTGAGCAGAGTGTGATCAGCCACGTGATCAGTGCATGAGTGCCACGTGATCAGTGCATGATATGTCACGTGACAGGTGTGTGATCAGCCACGTGAACAGTGCATGTTCAGCCACGTGATCAGTGCATGATAGCCACGTGATCAGTGCATGATCAGTTACGTGAGCAGTGTATGATCAGCCACGTGATCAGTGCATGGTCAGACACGTGAACAGTGTATGATCAGCCACGTGATCAGTGCATGATATCCAAGTGATCAGTGCATGATCATCACGTGATCAGTGTATGATCAGCCACGTGAACAGTGCATGCTCAGTCACGTGATCTGGGCCTGCTGAGCTGCGTGATTCCTGTCTGCTCATCTGCTTGACAATTGCCAGCTGAGCTGCACGATTCCTGCCTGTCATCTGCTTGACAATTGCCAGCTGTGCTGCGTAATTCCTGCCTGCTCAGCTGCTTGATTATTGCCAGCTGAGCAGCATGATTCCTCACACCTGAGTTCCATGATTATTGCCTGCTGACTGTTTGATTCGTGCCTACTCAGCTCTTTGTTTATAGCCTCCAGAGGCACATGATCCGTGTATGATAGCAAACATGATCAGCGCATGATCAGTCACATGATCAGCGCCATTAAGTCACGTGATCACTACATGATAGTCATGTGATCAGTCCATGCTCAGTCACGGTATCAGTGCATGATCAGCCACGTGATCAGTGCACGGGAAGTCATGTGATCAGTGCATGATATAGACGTGAACAGTGCATGATCAGTCTCGTGATCAGTGCATGATAGCCAAGTGATCAGTGCATGATCAGTCACCTGATGGGTGTATGATCATTCACGTGACCTGTACATGGTAGCTACATGATCATTGCATGATCAGCCACGTGAGTAGTTCATGATAGGCACGTGATCACTGCATGATCAGTCACGTGATCAGTGCATGATCAGTCATGTGACCAGTACATGGTAGCTGTGTGATCATGGCATGATCAGCCACGTGAGCAGTGCATGATAGCCACGTGATCAGTGCATGATCAGACACGAGATCAGTGCATGATCAGTCACGTGATCAGTGCATGATCAGCCACGTGATCAGTGCATGACCAGGCACGTGATCAGTGTATATCCAGCCAAGTGATCAGTGCATGATAGCCACATGATCAGTGCATGATCAGTCACGTGATCAGTGCATGATCAGTTATGTGATCAGTGTATGTTCAGCCACGTGATCAGTGCATGATCAGCCACATGATCAGTGCATGATCAATTACGTGATCAGTGCATGATCAGTCACGTGACCAGTACATGGTAGCTACGTGATCATTGCCTGATCAGCCACGTGATCAGTGCATGATAGCCACGTGATCAGTGCATGATAGCCACGTGATCAGTGCATGATCAGTCATGTGATACGTGTGTGATCAGCCACGTGATCAGTGCATGATATCCACGTGATCAGTGCATGACAGTCACCTTATCAGTGCATGAGAGCCACGTGAACAGTGCATGATCAGTCACGTGATACATGTGTGATCAGCCACGTGATCAGTGCATGATGAGCCACGTGATCAGTGCAGTATCAATTACGTGATCAGTGCATGATCAGTCACGTGACCAGTACATGGTTGCTACGTGATCGTTGCATGATCAGCCACGTGAGCAGAACATGATAGCCACGTGGTCAGTGCATGATCAGTCACGTGATCAGTACATGATCAGTCACGTGAACAGTGCATGATCATTTACGTGATCTTTGCATCATCAGTCACGTTGCCAGTATATGGTTGCTACGTGATAATTCCATGATGAGCCACGTGAGCAGTGCATGATAGCCACGTGATGTGTGCATGAGTTACGTGAGAAGAGTATGATCAGCCACGTGATCAGTGCATGAGTGCCACGTGATCAGTGCATGATATGCCACGTGACAGGTGTGTGATCAGCCACGTGAACAGTGCATGTTCAGCCACGTGATCAGTGCATGATAGCCACGTGATCAGTGCATGATCAGTCACGTGATCAGTGCATGATCAGTTATGTGATCAGTGTATGTTCAGCCACGTGATCAGTGCATGATCAGCCACATGATCAGTGCATGATTAATTACGTGATCAGTGCATGATCAGTCACGTGACCAATACATGGTAGCTACGTGATCATTGCCTGATCAGCCACGTGATCAGTGCATGATAGCCACGTGATCAGTGCATGATAGCCACGTGATCAGTGCATGATCAGTCATGTGATACGTGTGTGATCAGCCACGTGATCAGTGCATGATATCCACGTGATCAGTGCATGACAGTCACGTGATCAGTGCATGAGAGCCACGTGATCAGTGCATGACAGTCACGTGATCAGTGCATGAGAGCCACGTGATCAGTGCATGCTCAGTCACGTGATCTGGGCCTGCTGAGCTGCGTGATTACTGTCTGCTCATCTGCTTGACAATTGCCAGCTGAGCTGCATGATTCCTGCCTGTCGTCTGCTTGACAATTGCCAGCTGTGCTGCGTAATTCCTGCCTGCTCAGCTGCTTGATTATTGCCAGCTGAGCAGCATGATTCCTCACACCTGAGTTCCATGATTATTGCCTGCTGACTGTTTGATTCGTGCCTACTCAGCTCTTTGTTTATAGCCTCCAGAGGCACATGATCAGTGTATGATAGCAAACATGATCAGCGCATGATCAGTCACATGATCAGCGCCATTAAGTCACGTGATCACTACATGATAGTCATGTGATCAGTCCATGCTCTGTCACGGTATCAGTGCATGATCAGCCACGTGATCAGTGCATGATCTGTCACAAGATTAGTGTATGATCATCCAAGTGATCAGTGCACGGGCAGTCATGTGATCAGTGCATGATATAGACGTGAACAGTGCATGATCTGTCTCGTGATCAGTGCATGATAGCCACGTGATCAGTGCATGATCAGTCACCTGATGGGTGTATGATCATTCACGTGACCTGTACATGGTAGCTACATGATCATTGCATGATCAGCCACGTGAGTAGTTCCTGATAGCCACGTGATCAGTGCATGATCAGTCACGTGATCAGTGCATGATCAGTCATGTGACCAGTACATGGTAGCTGCGTGATCATGGCATGAGCAGCCACGTGAGCAGTGCATGATAGCCACGTGATCAGTGCAGGATCAGACACGAGATCAGTGCATGATCAGTCACGTGATCACTGCATGATCAGCCACATGATCAGTGCATGACCAGGCACGTGATCAGTGTATGTCCAGCCAAGTGATCAGTGCATGATAGCCACGTGATCAGTGCATGATCAGTCACGTGATCAGTGCATGATCAGTTATGTGATCAGTGTATGATCAGCCACGTGATCAGTGCATGATCAGCCACATGATCAGTGCATGATCAATTACGTGATCAGTGCATGATCAGTCACGTGACCAGTACATGGTATTTACGTGAACATTGCCTGCTCAGCCACATGATCAGTTCATGATAGCCACGTGATCAGTGCATGAGAGCCACGTGATCAGTGCATGATCAGTCATGTGATATGTGTGTGATCAGCCACGTGATCAGTGCATGATATCCACGTAATCAGTGCATGAGAGCCACGTGATCAGTGCATGATCAGTCACGTGATCAGTGCATGATCAGTTATGTGATCAGTGTATGATCAGCCACATGATCGGTGCAATATCAATTACGTGATCAGTGCATGATCAGTCACGTGACCAGTACATGGTAGCTACGTGATCATTGCCTGATCAGCCACATGATCAGTGCATGATAGCCACGTGATCAGTGCATGGTAGCCACGTGATCAGTGCATGATCGTTCATGTGATACGTGTGTGATCAGCCAGGTGATCAGTGCATGTCAGCCACGTGATCAGTGCATGAGAGCCACGTGATCAGTGCATGATCAGTCAAGTGATACATGTGTGATCAGCCACGTGATCAGTGCATGATGAGCCACGTGATCACTGCAGGATCAATTACGTGATCAGTGCATGATCAGTCACGTGACCAGTACATGGTTGCTACGTGATCGTTGCATGATCAGCCACGTGAGCAGAGCATGATAGCCACGTGGTCAGTGCATGATCAGCTACGTGATCAGTGCATGAGTGCCACGTGATCAGTGCATGATATGTCACGTGACAGGTGTGTGATCAGCCACGTGAACAGTGCATGTTCAGCCACGTGATCAGTGCATGCTCAGTCACGTGATCTGGGGCTGCTGAACTGCGTGATTCCTGTCTGCTCATCTGCTTGACAATTGCCAGCTGAGCTGCACGATTCCTGCCTGTCATCTGCTTGACAATTGCCAGCTGTGCTGCGTAATTCCTGCCTGCTCAGCTGCTTGATTATTGCCAGCTGAGCAGCATGATTCCTCACACCTGTGTTCCATGATTATTAACTGCTGACTGTTTGATTCGTGCCTACTCAGCTCTTTGTTTATTGCCTCCAGAGGCACATGATCACTGTGTGATAGCAAACATGATCAGCGCATGATCAGTCACATGATCAGCGCCATTAAGTCACGTGATCACTACATGATAGTCATGTGATCAGTCCATGCTCAGTCACGGTATCAGTGCATGATCAGCCACGTGATCAGTGCATGATCAGACACGAGATCAGTGCATGATCAGTCACGTGATCAGTGCATGATCAGCCACGTGATCAGTGCATGACCAGGCACGTGATCAGTGTATGTCCAGCCAAGTGATCAGTGCATGATAGCCACGTGATCAGTGCATGATCAGTCACGTGATCAGTGCATGATCAGTTATGTGATCAGTGTATGTTCAGCCACGTGATCAGTGCACGATCAGCCACATGATCAGTGCATGGTCAATTACGTGATCAGTGCATGATCAGTCACGTGACCAGTACATGGTAGCTACGTGATCATTGCCTTATCAGCCACGTGATCAGTGCATGATAGCCACGTGATGAGTGCATGATATCCACGTGATCAGTGCATGACAGTCACGTGATCAGTGCATGAGAGCCACGTGATCAGTGCATGACCAGTCACGTGATACATGTGTGATCAGCCACGTGATCAGTGCATGATGAGCCACGTGATCAGTGCAGGATCAATTACGTGATCAGTGCATGATCAGTCACGTGACCAGTACATGGTTGCTACGTGATCGTTGCATGATAAGCCACGTGAGCAGAACATGATAGCCACGTGGTCAGTGCATGATCAGTCACGTGATCAGTACATGATCAGTCATGTGAACAGTGCATGATCATTTACGTGATCTTTGCATGATCAGTCACGTTGCCAGTATATGGTTGCTACGTGATCATTCCATGACGAGCCACGTGAGCAGTGCATGATAGCCACGTGATGTGTGCATGAGTTACGTGAGAAGAGTGTGATCAACCACGTGATCAGTGCATGAGTGCCACGTGATCAGTGCATGATATGCCACGTGACAGGTGTGTGATCAGCCACGTGAACAGTGCATGTTCAGCCACGTGATCAGTGCATGATAGCCACGTGATCAGTGCATGATCAGTTACGTGAGCAGTGTATGATCAGCCACGTGATCAGTGCATGGTCAGACACGTGAACAGTGTATGATCAGCCACGTGATCAGTGCATGATATCCAAGTGATCAGTGCATGATCATCACGTGATCAGTGTATGATCAGCCACGTGAACAGTGCATGCTCAGTCAGGTGATCTGGGCCTGCTGAGCTGCGTGATTACTGTCTGCTCATCTGCTTGACAATTGCCAGCTGAGCTGCACGATTCCTGCCTGTCATCTGCTTGACAATTGCCAGCTGTGCTGCGTAATTCCTGCCTGCTCAGCTGCTTGATTATTGCCAGCTGAGCAGCATGATTCCTCACACCTGAGTTCCATGATTATTGCCTGCTGACTGTTTGATTCGTGCCTACTCAGCTCTTTGTTTATAGCCTCCAGAGGCACATGATCCGTGTATGATAGCAAACATGATCAGCGCATGATCAGTCACATGATCAGCGCCATTAAGTCACGTGATCACTACATGATAGTCATGTGATCAGTCCATGCTCAGTCACGGTATCAGTGCATGATCAGCCACGTGATCAGTGCACGGGAAGTCATGTGATCAGTGCATGATATAGACGTGAACAGTGCATGATCAGTCTCGTGATCAGTGCATGATAGCCAAGTGATCAGTGCATGATCAGTCACCTGATGGGTGTATGATCATTCACGTGACCTGTACATGGTAGCTACATGATCATTGCATGATCAGCCACGTGAGTAGTTCATGATAGGCACGTGATCACTGCATGATCAGTCACGTGATCAGTGCATGATCAGTCATGTGACCAGTACATGGTAGCTGTGTGATCATGGCATGATCAGCCACGTGAGCAGTGCATGATAGCCACGTGATCAGTGCATGATCAGACACGAGATCAGTGCATGATCAGTCACGTGATCAGTGCATGATCAGCCACGTGATCAGTGCATGACCAGGCACGTGATCAGTGTATATCCAGCCAAGTGATCAGTGCATGATCAGTCACGTGATCAGTGCATGATCAGTTATGTGATCAGTGTATGTTCAGCCACGTGATCAGTGCATGATCAGCCACATGATCAGTGCATGATCAATTACGTGATCAGTGCATGATCAGTCACGTGACCAGTACATGGTAGCTACGTGATCATTGCCTGATCAGCCACGTGATCAGTGCATGATAGCCACGTGATCAGTGCATGATAGCCACGTGATCAGTGCATGATCAGTCATGTGATACGTGTGTGATCAGCCACGTGATCAGTGCATGATATCCACGTGATCAGTGCATGACAGTCACGTGATCAGTGCATGAGAGCCACGTGATCAGTGCATGATCAGTCACGTGATACATGTGTGATCAGCCACGTGATCAGTGCATGATGAGCCACGTGATCAGTGCAGGATCAATTACGTGATCAGTGCATGATCAGTCACGTGACCAGTACATGGTTGCTACGTGATCGTTGCATGATCAGCCACGTGAGCAGAACATGATAGCCACGTGGTCAGTGCATGATCAGTCACGTGATCAGTACATGATCAGTCACGTGAACAGTGCATGATCATTTACGTGATCTTTGCATCATCAGACACGTTGCCAGTATATGGTTGCTACGTGATAATTCCATGATGAGCCACGTGAGCAGTGCATGATAGCCACGTGATGTGTGCATGAGTTACGTGAGAAGAGTATGATCAGCCACGTGATCAGTGCATGAGTGCCACGTGATCAGTGCATGATATGCCACGTGACAGGTGTGTCATCAGCCACGTGAACAGTGCATGTTCAGCCACGTGATCAGTGCATGATAGCCACGTGATCAGTGCATGATCAGTCACGTGATCAGTGCATGATCAGTTATGTGATCAGTGTATGTTCAGCCACGTGATCAGTGCATGATCAGCCACATGATCAGTGCATGATTAATTACGTGATCAGTGCATGATCAGTCACGTGACCAGTACATGGTAGCTACGTGATCATTGCCTGATCAGCCACGTGATCAGTGCATGATAGCCACGTGATCAGTGCATGATAGCCACGTGATCAGTGCATGATCAGTCATGTGATACGTGTGTGATCAGCCACGTGATCAGTGCATGATATCCACGTGATCAGTGCATGACAGTCACGTGATCAGTGCATGAGAGCCACGTGATCAGTGCATGACAGTCACGTGATCAGTGCATGAGAGCCACGTGATCAGTGCATGCTCAGTCACGTGATCTGGGCCTGCTGAGCTGCGTGATTACTGTCTGCTCATCTGCTTGGCAATTGCCAGCTGAGCTGCATGATTCCTGCCTGTCATCTGCTTGACAATTGCCAGCTGTGCTGCGTAATTCCTGCCTGCTCAGCTGCTTGATTATTGCCAGCTGAGCAGCATGATTCCTCACACCTGAGTTCCATGATTATTAACTGCTGACTGTTTGATTCGTGCCTACTCAGCTCTTTGTTTATTGCCTCCAGAGGCACATGATCAGTGTATGATAGCAAACATGATCAGCGCATGATCAGTCACATGATCAGCGCCATTAAGTCACGTGATCACTACATGATAGTCATGTGATCAGTCCATGCTGAGTCATGGTATCAGTGCATGATCAGCCACATGATCAGTGCATGATCTGTCACAAGATTAGTGCGTGATCAGTGCACGGGCAGTCATGTGATCAGTGCATGATATAGACGTGAACAGTGCATGATCAGTCTCGTGATCAGTGCATGATAGCCACGTGATCAGTGCATGATCAGTCACCTGATGGGTGTATGATCATTCACGTGACCTGTACATGGTAGCTACATGATCATTGCATGATCAGCCACGTGAGTAGTTCCTGATAGCCACGTGATCAGTGCATGATCAGTCACGTGATCAGTGCATGATCAGTCATGTGACCAGTACATGGTAGCTGCGTGATCATGGCATGAGCAGCCACGTGAGCAGTGCATGATAGCCACGTGATCAGTGCATGATCAGACACGAGATCAGTGCATGATCAGTCACGTGATCACTGCATGATCAGCCACATGATCAGTGCATGACCAGGCACGTGATCAGTGTATGTCCAGCCAAGTGATCAGTGCATGATAGCCACGTGATCAGTGCATGATCAGTCACGTGATCAGTGCATGATCAGTTATGTGATCAGTGTATGATCAGCCACGTGATCAGTGCATGATCAGCCACATGATCAGTGCATGATCAATTACGTGATCAGTGCATGATCAGTCACGTGACCAGTACATGGTATTTACGTGAACATTGCCTGCTCAGCCACATGATCAGTTCATGATAGCCACGTGATCAGTGCATGAGAGCCACGTGATCAGTGCATGATCAGTCACGTTATACATGTGTGATCAGCCACGTGATCAGTGCATGATGAGCCACGTGATCACTGCAGAATCAATTACGTGATCAGTGCATGATCAGTCACGTGACCAGTACATGGTTGCTACGTGATCGTTGCATGATCAGCCACGTGAGCAGAGCATGATAGCCACGTGGTCAGTGCATGATCAGCTACGTGATCAGTGCATGAGTGCCACGTGATCAGTGCATGATATGTCACGTGACAGGTGTGTGATCAGCCACGTGAACAGTGCATGTTCAGCCACGTGATCAGTGCATGATAGCCACGTGATCAGAGCATGATAGCCACGTGATCAGTGCATGATATCCACGTGATCAGTGCATGACAGTCACGTGATCAGTGCATGAGAGCCACGTGATCAGTGCATGACCAGTCACGTGATACATGTGTGATCAGCCACGTGATCAGTGCATGATGAGCCACGTGATCAGTGCAGGATCAATTACGTGATCAGTGCATGATCAGTCACGTGACCAATACATGGTTGCTACGTGATCGTTGCATGATCAGCCACGTGAGCAGAACATGATAGCCACGTGGTCAGTGCATGATCAGTCACGTGATCAGTACATGATCAGTCACGTGAACAGTGCATGATCATTTACGTGATCTTTGCATGATCAGTCACGTTGCCAGTATATGGTTGCTACGTGATCATTCCATGACGAGCCACGTGAGCAGTGCATGATAGCCACGTGATGTGTGCATGAGTTACGTGAGAAGAGTGTGATCAACCACGTGATCAGTGCATGAGTGCCACGTGATCAGTGCATGATATGCCACGTGACAGGTGTGTGATCAGCCACGTGAACAGTGCATGTTCAGCCACGTGAGCAGTGTATGATCAGCCACGTGATCAGTGCAGGGTCAGACACGTGAACAGTGTATGATCAGCCACGTGATCAGTGCATGATATCCAAGTGATCAGTGCATGATCATCACGTGATCAGTGTATGATCAGCCACGTGAACAGTGCATGCTCAGTCACGTGATCTGGGCCTGCTGAGCTGCGTGATTACTGTCTGCTCATCTGCTTGACGATTGCCAGCTGAGCTGCACGATTCCTGCCTGTCATCTGCTTGACAATTGCCAGCTGTGCTGCGTAATTCCTGCCTGCTCAGCTGCTTGATTATTGCCAGCTGAGCAGCATGATTCCTCACACCTGAGTTCCATGATTATTGCCTGCTGACTGTTTGATTCGTGCCTACTCAGCTCTTTGTTTATAGCCTCCAGAGGCACATGATCCGTGTATGATAGCAAACATGATCAGCGCATGATCAGTCACATGATCAGCGCCATTAAGTCACGTGATCACTACATGATAGTCATGTGATCAGTCCATGCTCAGTCACGGTATCAGTGCATGATCAGCCACGTGATCAGTGCACGGGAAGTCATGTGATCAGTGCATGATATAGACGTGAACAGTGCATGATCAGTCTCGTGATCAGTGCATGATAGCCAAGTGATCAGTGCATGATCAGTCACCTGATGGGTGTATGATCATTCACGTGACCTGTACATGGTAGCTACATGATCATTGCATGATCAGCCACGTGAGTAGTTCATGATAGGCACGTGATCACTGCATGATCAGTCACGTGATCAGTGCATGATCAGTCATGTGACCAGTACATGGTAGCTGTGTGATCATGGCATGATCAGCCACGTGAGCAGTGCATGATAGCCACGTGATCAGTGCATGATCAGACACGAGATCAGTGCATGATCAGTCACGTGATCAGTGCATGATCAGCCACGTGATCAGTGCATGACCAGGCACGTGATCAGTGTATATCCAGCCAAGTGATCAGTGCATGATAGCCACATGATCAGTGCATGATCAGTCACGTGATCAGTGCATGATCAGTTATGTGATCAGTGTATGTTCAGCCACGTGATCAGTGCATGATCAATTACGTGATCAGTGCATGATCAGTCACGTGACCAGTACATGGTAGCTATGTGATCATTGCCTGATCAGCCACGTGATCAGTGCATGATAGCCACGTGATCAGTGCATGATATCCACGTGATCAGTGCATGACAGTCACGTGATCAGTGCATGAGAGCCACGTGATCAGTGCATGACCAGTCACGTGATACATGTGTGATCAGCCACGTGATCAGTGCATGATGAGCCACGTGATCAGTGCAGGATCAATTACGTGATCAGTGCATGATCAGTCACGTGACCAATACATGGTTGCTACGTGATCGTTGCATGATCAGCCACGTGAGCAGAACATGATAGCCACGTGGTCAGTGCATGATCAGTCACGTGATCAGTACATGATCAGTCACGTGAACAGTGCATGATCATTTACGTGATCTTTGCATGATCAGTCACGTTGCCAGTATATGGTTGCTACGTGATCATTCCATGACGAGCCACGTGAGCAGTGCATGATAGCCACGTGATGTGTGCATGAGTTACGTGAGAAGAGTGTGATCAACCACGTGATCAGTGCATGAGTGCCACGTGATCAGTGCATGATATGCCACGTGACAGGTGTGTGATCAGCCACGTGAACAGTGCATGTTCAGCCACGTGATCAGTGCATGATAGCCACGTGATCAGTGCATGATCAGTTACGTGAGCAGTGTATGATCAGCCACGTGATCAGTGCATGGTCAGACACGTGAACAGTGTATGATCAGCCACGTGATCAGTGCATGATATCCAAGTGATCAGTGCATGATCATCACGTGATCAGTGTATGATCAGCCACGTGAACAGTGCATGCTCAGTCACGTGATCTGGGCCTGCTGAGCTGCGTGATTACTGTCTGCTCATCTGCTTGACAATTGCCAGCTGAGCTGCACGATTCCTGCCTGTCATCTGCTTGACAATTGCCAGCTGTGCTGCGTAATTCCTGCCTGCTCAGCTGCTTGATTATTGCCAGCTGAGCAGCATGATTCCTCACACCTGATTTCCATGATTATTGCCTGCTGACTGTTTGATTCGTGCCTACTCAGCTCTTTGTTTATAGCCTCCAGAGGCACATGATCCGTGTATGATAGCAAACATGATCAGCGCATGATCAGTCACATGATCAGCGCCATTAAGTCACGTGATCACTACATGATAGTCATGTGATCAGTCCATGCTCAGTCACGGTATCAGTGCATGATCAGCCACGTGATCAGTGCACGGGAAGTCATGTGATCAGTGCATGATATAGACGTGAACAGTGCATGA
This sequence comes from Bos javanicus, assembly GCF_032452875.1. Classification (NCBI taxonomy): domain Eukaryota; kingdom Metazoa; phylum Chordata; class Mammalia; order Artiodactyla; family Bovidae; genus Bos; species Bos javanicus. The sequence goes on from NW_026893596.1 coordinate 1,288,644, forward strand.
TCAGTCTCGTGATCAGTGCATGATAGCCAAGTGATCAGTGCATGATCAGTCACCTGATGGGTGTATGATCATTCACGTGACCTGTACATGGTAGCTACATGATCATTGCATGATCAGCCACGTGAGTAGTTCATGATAGGCACGTGATCACTGCATGATCAGTCACGTGATCAGTGCATGATCAGTCATGTGACCAGTACATGGTAGCTGTGTGATCATGGCATGATCAGCCACGTGAGCAGTGCATGATAGCCACGTGATCAGTGCATGATCAGACACGAGATCAGTGCATGATCAGTCACGTGATCAGTGCATGATCAGCCACGTGATCAGTGCATGACCAGGCACGTGATCAGTGTATATCCAGCCAAGTGATCAGTGCATGATAGCCACATGATCAGTGCATGATCAGTCACGTGATCAGTGCATGATCAGTTATGTGATCAGTGTATGTTCAGCCACGTGATCAGTGCATGATCAGCCACATGATCAGTGCATGATCAATTACGTGATCAGTGCATGATCAGTCACGTGACCAGTACATGGTAGCTACGTGATCATTGCCTGATCAGCCACGTGATCAGTGCATGATAGCCACGTGATCAGTGCATGATAGCCACGTGATCAGTGCATGATCAGTCATGTGATACGTGTGTGATCAGCCACGTGATCAGTGCATGATATCCACGTGATCAGTGCATGACAGTCACGTGATCAGTGCATGAGAGCCACGTGATCAGTGCATGATCAGTCACGTGATACATGTGTGATCAGCCACGTGATCAGTGCATGATGAGCCACGTGATCAGTGCAGGATCAATTACGTGATCAGTGCATGATCAGTCACGTGACCAGTACATGGTTGCTACGTGATCGTTGCATGATCAGCCACGTGAGCAGAACATGATAGCCACGTTGTCAGTGCATGATCAGTCACGTGATCAGTACATGATCAGTCACGTGAACAGTGCATGATCATTTACGTGATCTTTGCATCATCAGTCACGTTGCCAGTATATGGTTGCTTCATGATAATTCCATGATGAGCCACGTGAGCAGTGCATGATAGCCACGTGATGTGTGCATGAGTTACTTGAGAAGAGTATGATCAGCCACGTGATCAGTGCATGAGTGCCACGTGATCAGTGCATGATAGCCACGTGATCAGTGCATGATCAGTCATGTGATACGTGTGTGATCAGCCACGTGATCAGTGCATGATATCCACGTGATCAGTGCATGACAGTCACGTGATCAGTGCATGAGAGCCACGTGATCAGTGCATGACAGTCACGTGATCAGTGCATGAGAGCCACGTGATCAGTGCATGCTCAGTCACGTGATCTGGGCCTGCTGAGCTGCGTGATTACTGTCTGCTCATCTGCTTGACAATTGCCAGCTGAGCTGCATGATTCCTGCCTGTCATCTGCTTGACAATTGCCAGCTGTGCTGCGTAATTCCTGCCTGCTCAGCTGCTTGATTATTGCCAGCTGAGCAGCATGATTCCTCACACCTGAGTTCCATGATTATTGCCTGCTGACTGTTTGATTCGTGGCTACTCAGCTCTTTGTTTATAGCCTCCAGAGGCACATGATCAGTGTATGATAGCAAACATGATCAGCGCATGATCAGTCACATGATCAGCGCCATTAAGTCACGTGATCACTACATGATAGTCATGTGATCAGTCCATGCTCTGTCACGGTATCAGTTCATGAACAGCCACGTGATCAGTGCATGATCTGTCACAAGATTAGTGTATGATCATCCAAGTGATCAGTGCACGGGCAGTCATGTGATCAGTGCATGATATAGACGTGAACAGTGCATGATCAGTCTCGTGATCAGTGCATGATAGCCACGTGATCAGTGCATGATCAGTCACCTGATGGGTGTATGATCATTCACGTGACCTGTACATGGTAGCTACATGATCATTGCATGATCAGCCACGTGAGTAGTTCCTGATAGCCACGTGATCAGTGCATGATCAGTCACGTGATCAGTGCATGATCAGTCATGTGACCAGTACATGGTAGTTGCGTGATCATGGCATGAGCAGCCACGTGAGCAGTGCATGATAGCCACGTGATCAGTGCATGATCAGACACGAGATCAGTGCATGATCAGTCACGTGATCACTGCATGATCAGCCACATGATCAGTGCATGACCAGGCACGTGATCAGTGTATGTCCAGCCAAGTGATCAGTGCATGATAGCCACGTGATCAGTGCATGATCAGTCACGTGATCAGTGCATGATCAGTTATGTGATCAGTGTATGATCAGCCACGTAATCAGTGCATGATCAGCCACATGATCAGTGCATGATCAATTACGTGATCAGTGCATGATCAGTCACGTGACCAGTACATGGTATTTACGTGTACATTGCCTGCTCAGCCACATGATCAGTTCATGATAGCCACGTGATCAGTGCATGAGAGCCACGTGATCAGTGCATGATCAGTCATGTGATATGTGTGTGATCAGCCACGTGATCAGTGCATGATATCCACGTGATCAGTGCATTACAGCCACGTGATCAGTGCATGAGAGCCACGTGATCAGTGCATGATCAGTCACGTGATACGTGTGTGATCAGCCACGTGAACAGTGCATGATCAGTCACTTGATCAGTACATGATCAGTCACATGAACAGTGCATGATCACTTACGTGATCTTTGCATGATCAGTCACGTTACCAGTGTATGGTTGCTACGTGATCATTCCATGACGAGCCACGTGAGCAGTGCATGATAGCCATGTGATGTGTGCATGAGTTACGTGAGCAGAGTATGATCAGCCACGTGATCAGTGCATGAGTGCCACGTGATCAGTGCATGATATGTCACGTGATAAATGTGTGATCAGCCACGTGATCAGTGCATGATGAGCCACGTGATCAGTGCAGAATCAATTACGTGATCAGTGCATGATCAGTCACGTGAACAGTACATGGTTGATAGGTGATCGTTACATGATCAGCCACGTGAGCAGAGCATGATAGCCACGTGGTCAGTGCATGATAGCCACGTGATCACTGCATGATAGCCACGTGATCAGTGCATGATCAGTCATGTGATACGTGTGTGATCAGCCACGTGATCAGTGCATGATATCCACGTGATCAGTGCATGACAGCCACGTGATCCGTGCATGAGAGCCACGTGTTCAGTGCATGATCAGTCACGTGATAAATGTGTGATCAGCCACGTGATCAGTGCATGATGAGCCACGTGATCAGTGCAGGATCAATTACGTGATCAGTGCATGATCAGTCACGTGAACAGTACATGGTTGATAGGTGATCGTTGCATGATCAGCCACGTGAGCAGAGCATGATAGCCACGTGGTCAGTGCATGATGAGTCACGTGATCAGTACATGATCAGTCACGTGATCAGTACATGATCAGTCACGTGAACAGTGCATGATCATTTATGTGATCTTTGCATGATCAGTCACGTTACCAGTATATGGTTGCTACGTGATCATTCCATGACGAGCCACGTGAGCAATGCATGATAGCCACGAGATCAGTGGATGATCAGACACGAGATCAGTGCATGATCAGTCACGTGATCAGTGCATGATCAGCCACATGATCAGTGCATGACCAGGCACGTGATCAGTGTATGTCCAGCCAAGTGATCAGTGCATGATAGCCACGTGATCAGTGCATGATCAGTTATGTGATCAGTGTATGATCAGACACGTGATCAGTGCATGATCAGCCACATGATCAGTGCATGATCAATTACGTGATCAGTGCATGATCAGTCACGTGACCAGTACATGGTAGCTACGTGAACATTGCTTGATCAGCCACATGATCAGTGCATGATAGCCACGTGATCAGTGCATGATAGCCACGTGATCAGTGCATGATCAGTCACGTGATACATGTGTGATCAGCCACGTGATCAGTGCATGATAGCCACGTGATCAGTGCATGATCAGTCATGTGATACGTGTGTGATCAGCCACGTGATCAGTGCATGATATCCACGTGATCAGTGCATGACAGCCACGTGATAAGTGCATGAGAGCCACGTGATCAGTGCATGATCAGTCATGTGACTAGTACATGGTAGCTGCGTGATCATGGCATGATCAGCCACGTGAGCAGTGCATGATAGTCACGTGATCAGTGCATGATCAGACACGAGATCAGTGCATGATCAGTCACGTGATCAGTGCATGATCAGCCACGTGATCAGTGCATGACCAGGCACGTGATCAGTGTGTGTCCAGCCAAGTGATCAGTGCATGATAGCCACGTGATCAGTGCATGATCAGTCACGTGATCAGTGCATGATCAGTTATGTGATCAGTGTATGATCAGCCACGTGATCAGTGCATGATCAGCCACATGATCAGTGCATGATCAATTACGTGATCAGTGCATGATCAGTCACGTGACCAGTACATGGTAGCTACGTGATCATTTCCTGATCAACCACGTGATCAGTGCATGATAGCCACGTGATCAGTGCATGATATCCACGTGATCAGTGCATGATCAGTCATGTGATACGTGTGTGATCAGCTACGTGATCAGTGCATGGTAGTCACGTGATCAGTGCATGATCAGTCATGTGATACGTGTGTGATCAGCCACGTGATCAGCGCATAATATCCACGTGATCAGTGCATGACAGCCACGTGATAAGTGCATGAGAGCCACGTGATCAGTGCATGATCAGTCACGTGATACAGTGTGATCAGCCACGTGATCAGTGCATGATGAGCCACGTGATCAGTGCAGGATCAATTACGTGATCAGTGCATGATCAGTCACGTGACCAGTACATGGTTGCTACGTGATCGTTGCATGATCAGCCACGTGAGCAGAGCATGATAGCCACGTAGTCAGTGCATGATCAGTCACGTGATCAGTACATGATCAGTCACGTGAACAGTGCATGATCATTTACGTGATCTTTGCATGATCAGTCACGTTACCAGTATATGGTTGCTACCTGATCATTCCATGACGAGCCACGTGAGCAGTGAATGATAGCCACGTGATGTGTGCATGAGTTACGTGAGCAGAGTATGATCAGCCACGTGATCAGTGCATGATATCCAAGTGATCAGTGCATGATCATCACGTGATCAGTGTATGATCAGCCACGTGAACAGTGCATGCTCAGTCACGTGATCTGGGCCTGCTCAGCTGCGTGATTCCTGTCTGCTCATCTGCTTGACAATTGCCAGCTGAGCTGCATGATTCCTGCCTGTCATCTCCTTGACAATTGCCAGCTGTGCTGCGTAATTCCTGCCTGCTCAGCTGCTTGATTATTGCCAGCTGAGCAGCATGATTCCTCACACCTGAGTTCCATGATTATTGCCTGCTGACTGTTTGATTCGTGCCTACTCAGCTCTTTGTTTATTGCCTCCAGAGGCACATGATCAGTGTGTGATAGCAAACATGATCAGCGCATGATCAGTCGCATGATCAGCGCAATTAAGTCACGTGATCACTACATGATAGTCATGTGATCAGTCCATGCTCAGTCACGGTATCAGTGCATGATCAGCCACGTGATCAGTGCATGATCTGTCACAAGATTAGTGTATGATCATCCACGTGATCAGTGCATGGGCAGTCATGTGATCAGTGCATGATATAGACGTGAACAGTGCATGATCAGTCTCGTGATCAGTGCATGATAGCCACGTGATCAGTGCATGATCAGTCACCTGATGGGTGTATGATCATTCACGTGACCTCTACATGGTAGGTACATGATCATTGCATGATCAGCCACGTGAGTAGTGCATGATAGCCACGTGATCATTGCATGATCAGTCACGTGATCAGTGCATGATCAGTCATGTGACCAGTACATGGTAGCTGCGTGATCATGGCATGATCAGCCACGTGAGCAGTGCATGATAGCCACGTGATCAGTGCATGATCAGACACGAGATCAGTGCATGATCAGTCACGTGATCACTGCATGATCAGCCACGTGATCAGTGCATGACCAGGCACGTGATCAGTGTATGTCAGCCACGTGATCAGTGCATGATAGCCACGTGATCAGTGCATGATCAGTCACGTGATCAGTGCATGATCAGTTATGTGATCAGTGCATGATCAGCCACGTGATCAGTGCATGATCAGCCACGTGATCAGTGCATGATCAATTACGTGATCAGTGCATGATCAGTCACGTGACCAGTACATGGTAGCTACGTGATCATTGCATGATCAGCCACGTGATCAGTGCATGATAGCCACGTGATCAGTGCATGATAGCCACGTGATCAGTGCATGATCAGTCATGTGATACGTGTGTGATCAGCCACGTGATCAGTGCATGATATCCACGTGATCAGTGCATGATCAGTCACGTGATCAGTGCATGATAGCCACGTGATCAGTGCATGATAGCCACGTGATCAGTGCATGATAGCCACGTGATCAGTGCATGATCAGTCACGTGATACATGTGTGATCAGCCACGTGATCAGTGCATGATGAGCCACGTGATCAGTGCAGGATCAATTACGTGATCAGTGCATGATCAGTCACGTGACCAGTACATGGTTGCTACGTGATCGTGCATGATCAGCCACGTGAGCAGAGCATGGTAGCCACGTGATCAGTGCATGATCAGTCACGTGATCAGTACATGATCAGTCACGTGAACAGTGCATGATCATTTAAGTGATCTTTGCATGATCAGACACGTTGCCAGTATATGGTTGCTAAGTGATCATTCCATGACGAGCCACGTGAGCAGTGCATGATAGCCACGTGATGTGTGCATGAGTTACGTGAGCAGAGTATGATCAGCCACGTGATCAGTGCATGAGTGCCACGTGATCAGTGCATGATATGTCACGTTACAGGTGTGTGATCAGCCACGTGAACAGTGCATGTTCAGCCACGTGATCAGTGCATGATAGCCACGTGATCAGTGCATGATCAGTTACGTGAGCAGTGTATGATCAGCCACGTGATCAGTGCATGGTCAGACACGTGAACAGTGTATGATCAGCCACGTGATCAGTGCATGATATCCAAGTGATCAGTGCATGATCATCACGTGATCAGTGTATGATCAGCCACGTGAACAGTGCATGCTCAGTCACGTGATCAGGGCCTGCTGAGCTGCGTGATTACTGTCTGCTCATCTGCTTGACAATTGCCAGCTGAGCTGCACGATTCCTGCCTGTCATCTGCTTGACAATTGCCAGCTGTGCTGCGTAATTCCTGCCTGCTCAGCTGCTTGATTATTGCCAGCTGAGCAGCATGATTCCTCACACCTGAGTTCCATGATTATTGCCTGCTGACTGTTTGATTCGTGCCTACTCAGCTCTTTGTTTATTGCCTCCAGAGGCACATGATCAGTGTATGATAGCAAACATGATCAGCGCATGATCAGTCACATGATCAGCGCCATTAAGTCACGTGATCACTACATGATAGTCATGTGATCAGTCCATGCTCAGTCACGGTATCAGTGCATGATCAGCCACGTGATCAGTGCATGATCTGTCACAATGATTAGTGTATGATCATCCACGTGATCAGTGCATGGGCAGTCATGTGATCAGTGCATGATATAGACGTGATCAGTGCATGATCAGTCTCGTGATCAGTGCATGATCAGCCACGTGATCAGTGCATGATCAGCCACGTGATCAGTGCATGATCAGCACGTGATCAGTGCATGATCAGTCACGTGATCAGTGCATGATCAGCCACGTGATCAGTGCATGATCAGCCACGTGATCAGTGCATGATCAGTCACGTGATCAGTGCATGATCAGTCACGTGACCAGTACATGGTAGCTACGTGATCAGTGCATGATCAGCCACGTGAGCAGTGCATGATAGCCACGTGATCAGTGCATGATCAGTCACGTGATCAGTGCATGATCAGTCACGTGATCAGTGCATGATCAGCCACGTGATCAGTGCATGATCAGCCACGTGATCAGTGCATGATAGCCACGTGATCAGTGCATGATCAGTCACGTGATCAGTGCATGATCAGTCACGTGATCAGTGCATGATCAGTCACGTGATCAGTGCATGATCAGTCACGTGATCAGTGCATGATCAGCCACGTGATCAGTGCATGATCAGCCACGTGATCAGTGCATGATCAGCCACGTGATCAGTGCATGATCAGTCACGTGATCAGTGCATGATCAGCCACGTGATCAGTGCATGATCAGCACGTGATCAGTGCATGATCAGCCACGTGATCAGTGCATGATAGCCACGTGATCAGTGCATGATCAGTCACGTGATCAGTGCATGATCAGTCACGTGATCAGTGCATGATCAGCCACGTGATCAGTGCATGATAGCCACGTGATCAGTGCATGATCAGTCACGTGATCAGTGCATGATCAGTCACGTGATCAGTGCATGGTAGCTGCGTGATCATGCATGATCAGCCACGTGATCAGTGCATGATAGCCACGTGATCAGTGCATGATCAGCCACGTGATCAGTGCATGATCAGTCACGTGATCAGTGCATGATCAGCCACGTGATCAGTGCATGATCAGTCACGTGATCAGTGCATGATCATTCACGTGATCAGTGCATGGTAGCTACGTGATCAGTGCATGATCAGCCACGTGATCAGTGCATGATAGCCACGTGATCAGTGCATGATCAGTCACGTGATCAGTGCATGATCAGTCACGTGATCAGTACATGGTAGCTGCGTGATCATGCATGATCAGCCACGTGATCAGTGCATGATAGCCACGTGATCAGTGCATGATCAGCCACGTGATCAGTGCATGATCAGTCACGTGATCAGTGCATGATCAGCCACGTGATCAGTGCATGATCAGGCACGTGATCAGTGCATGTCCAGCCACGTGATCAGTGCATGATAGCCACGTGATCAGTGCATGATCAGTCACGTGATCAGTGCATGATCAGTTACGTGATCAGTGCATGATCAGCCACGTGATCAGTGCATGATCAGCCACGTGATCAGTGCATGATCAATCACGTGATCAGTGCATGATCAGTCACGTGATCAGTGCATGGTAGCTACGTGATCAGTGCATGATCAGCCACGTGATCAGTGCATGATAGCCACGTGATCAGTGCATGATAGCCACGTGATCAGTGCATGATCAGTCACGTGATAGTGCATGATCAGCCACGTGATCAGTGCATGATAGCCACGTGATCAGTGCATGATCAGCCACGTGATCAGTGCATGATAGCCACGTGATCAGTGCATGATCAGTCACGTGATCATGCATGATCAGCCACGTGATCAGTGCATGATCAGTCACGTGATCAGTGCATGATCAGTCACGTGATCAGTGCATGATCATTCACGTGATCAGTGCATGATCAGTCACGTGACCAGTATATGGTAGCTACGTGATCATTGCATGACAGCCACGTGATCAGTGCATGATAGCCACGTGATGTGTGCATGAGTTACGTGATCAGTGTATGATCAGCCACGTGATCAGTGCATGAGTGCCACGTGATCAGTGCATGATAGTCACGTGATCAGGTGTGTGATCAGCCACGTGATCAGTGCATGATCAGCCACGTGATCAGTGCATGATAGCCACGTGATCAGTGCATGATCAGTCACGTGATCAGTGCATGATCAGCCACGTGATCAGTGCATGATCAGTCACGTGATCAGTGTATGATCAGCCACGTGATCAGTGCATGGCAGTCATGTGATCAGTGCATGATATAGACGTGATCAGTGCATGATCAGTCACGTGATCAGTGCATGATAGCCACGTGATCAGTGCATGATCAGTCACCTGATCAGTGTATGATCATTCACGTGACCAGTACATGGTAGCTACATGATCATTGCATGATCAGCCACGTGATAGTGCATGATAGCCACGTGATCAGTGCATGATCAGTCACGTGATCAGTGCATGATCAGTCATGTGACAGTACATGGTAGCTGCGTGATCATGCATGATCAGCCACGTGATCAGTGCATGATAGCCACGTGATCAGTGCATGATCAGACACGTGATCAGTGCATGATCAGTCACGTGATCAGTGCATGATCAGCCACGTGATCAGTGCATGATCAGGCACGTGATCAGTGCATGATCAGCCACGTGATCAGTGCATGATAGCCACGTGATCAGTGCATGATCAGTCACGTGATCAGTGCATGATCAGTTACGTGATCAGTGCATGATCAGCCACGTGATCAGTGCATGATCAGCCACGTGATCAGTGCATGATCAATTACGTGATCAGTGCATGATCAGTCACGTGACCAGTACATGGTAGCTACGTGATCATTGCATGATCAGCCACGTGATCAGTGCATGATAGCCACGTGATCAGTGCATGATAGCCACGTGATCAGTGCATGATCAGTCACGTGATACGTGTGTGATCAGCCACGTGATCAGTGCATGATAGTCACGTGATCAGTGCATGATCAGTCACGTGATCAGTGCATGATCAGCCACGTGATCAGTGCATGATAGCCACGTGATCAGTGCATGATCAGCCACGTGATCAGTGCATGATCAGCCACGTGATCAGTGCATGATCAGTCACGTGATCATGCATGATCAGCCACGTGATCAGTGCATGATCAGCCACGTGATCAGTGCATGATCAATTACGTGATCAGTGCATGATCAGTCACGTGACCAGTACATGGTAGCTACGTGATCATTGCATGATCAGCCACGTGAGCAGTGCATGATAGCCACGTGATCAGTGCATGATCAGTCACGTGATCAGTGCATGATCAGTCACGTGATCAGTGCATGATCAGCCACGTGATCAGTGCATGATCAGTCACGTGATCAGTGCATGGTAGCCACGTGATCAGTGCATGATCAGCCACGTGAGCAGTGCATGATCAGCCACGTGATCAGTGCATGAGACACGTGAACAGTGTATGATCAGCCACGTGATCAGTGCATGATATCCAAGTGATCAGTGCATGATCATCACGTGATCAGTGTATGATCAGCCACGTGAACAGTGCATGCTCAGTCACGTGATCTGGGCCTGCTGAGCTGCGTGATTACTGTCTGCTCATCTGCTTGACAATTGCCAGCTGAGCTGCACGATTCCTGCCTGTCATCTGCTTGACAATTGCCAGCTGTGCTGCGTAATTCCTGCCTGCTCAGCTGCTTGATTATTGCCAGCTGAGCAGCATGATTCCTCACACCTGAGTTCCATGATTATTGCCTGCTGACTGTTTGATTCGTGCCTACTCAGCTCTTTGTTTATTGCCTCCAGAGGCACATGATCAGTGTATGATAGCAAACATGATCAGCGCATGATCAGTCACATGATCAGCGCCATTAAGTCACGTGATCACTACATGATAGTCATGTGATCAGTCCATGCTCAGTCACGGTATCAGTGCATGATCAGCCACGTGATCAGTGCATGATCTGTCACAAGATTAGTGTATGATCATCCACGTGATCAGTGCATGGGCAGTCATGTGATCAGTGCATGATATAGACGTGAACAGTGCATCAGTCACGTGATCAGTGCATGATAGCCACGTGATCAGTGCATGATCAGTCACCTGATGGGTGTATGATCATTCACGTGACCTGTACATGGTAGGTACATGATCATTGCATGATCAGCCACGTGAGTAGTGCATGATAGCCACGTGATCAGTGCATGATCAGTCACGTGATCAGTGCATGATCAGTCATGTGACCAGTACATGGTAGCTGCGTGATCATGGCATGATCAGCCACGTGAGCAGTGCATGATAGCCACGTGATCAGTGCATGATCAGACACGTGATCAGTGCATGATCAGTCACGTGATCAGTGCATGATCAGCCACGTGATCAGTGCATGATCAGGCACGTGATCAGTGCATGATCAGCCACGTGATCAGTGCATGATAGCCACGTGATCAGTGCATGATCAGTCACGTGATCAGTGCATGATCAGTTACGTGATCAGTGCATGATCAGCCACGTGATCAGTGCATGATCAGCCACGTGATCAGTGCATGATCAATTACGTGATCAGTGCATGATCAGTCACGTGACCAGTACATGGTAGCTACGTGATCATTGCATGATCAGCCACGTGATCAGTGCATGATAGCCACGTGATCAGTGCATGATAGCCACGTGATCAGTGCATGATCAGTCATGTGATACGTGTGTGATCAGCCACGTGATCAGTGCATGATAGCCACGTGATCAGTGCATGATCAGTCACGTGATCAGTGCATGATAGCCACGTGATCAGTGCATGATAGCCACGTGATCAGTGCATGATAGCCACGTGATCAGTGCATGATCAGTCACGTGATACATGTGTGATCAGCCACGTGATCAGTGCATGATGAGCCACGTGATCAGTGCAGGATCAATTACGTGATCAGTGCATGATCAGTCACGTGACCAGTACATGGTTGCTACGTGACCGTTGCATGATCAGCCACGTGAGCAGAGCATGGTAGCCACGTGATCAGTGCATGATCAGTCACGTGATCAGTACATGATCAGTCACGTGAACAGTGCATGATCATTTACGTGATCTTGCATGATCAGTCACGTGACCAGTATATGGTTGCTACGTGATCATTCCATGACGAGCCACGTGAGCAGTGCATGATAGCCACGTGATGTGTGCATGAGTTACGTGAGCAGAGTATGATCAGCCACGTGATCAGTGCATGAGTGCCACGTGATCAGTGCATGATATGTCACGTGACAGGTGTGTGATCAGCCACGTGAACAGTGCATGTTCAGCCACGTGATCAGTGCATGATAGCCACGTGATCAGTGCATGATCAGTTACGTGAGCAGTGTATGATCAGCCACGTGATCAGTGCATGGTCAGACACGTGAACAGTGTATGATCAGCCACGTGATCAGTGCATGATATCCAAGTGATCAGTGCATGATCATCACGTGATCAGTGTATGATCAGCCACGTGAACAGTGCATGCTCAGTCACGTGATCAGGGCCTGCTGAGCTGCGTGATTACTGTCTGCTCATCTGCTTGACAATTGCCAGCTGAGCTGCACGATTCCTGCCTGTCATCTGCTTGACAATTGCCAGCTGTGCTGCGTAATTCCTGCCTGCTCAGCTGCTTGATTATTGCCAGCTGAGCAGCATGATTCCTCACACCTGAGTTCCATGATTATTGCCTGCTGACTGTTTGATTCGTGCCTACTCAGCTCTTTGTTTATTGCCTCCAGAGGCACATGATCAGTGTATGATAGCAAACATGATCAGCGCATGATCAGTCACATGATCAGCGCCATTAAGTCACGTGATCACTACATGATAGTCATGTGATCAGTCCATGCTCAGTCACGGTATCAGTGCATGATCAGCCACGTGATCAGTGCATGATCTGTCACAATATTAGTGTATGATCATCCACGTGATCAGTGCATGGGCAGTCATGTGATCAGTGCATGATATAGACGTGATCAGTGCATGATCAGTCTCGTGATCAGTGCATGATAGCCACGTGATCAGTGCATGATCAGTCACGTGATCAGTGCATGATCAGCACGTGATCAGTGCATGATAGTCACGTGATCAGTGCATGATCAGCCACGTGATCAGTGCATGATCAGCCACGTGATCAGTGCATGATCAGTCACGTGATCAGTGCATGATCAGTCACGTGACCAGTACATGGTAGCTACGTGATCATTGCATGATCAGCCACGTGAGCAGTGCATGATAGCCACGTGATCAGTGCATGATCAGTCGTGATCAGTGCATGATCAGTCACGTGATCAGTGCATGATCAGTCACGTGATCAGTGCATGATCAGCCACGTGATCAGTGCATGATCAGCCACGTGATCAGTGCATGATAGCCACGTGATCAGTGCATGATCAGTCACGTGATCAGTGCATGATCAGTCACGTGATCAGTGCATGATCAGCCACGTGATCAGTGCATGATCAGTCACGTGATCAGTGCATGATCAGCCACGTGATCAGTGCATGATCAGCCACGTGATCAGTGCATGATCAGCCACGTGATCAGTGCATGATCAGTCACGTGATCAGTGCATGATCAGCCACGTGATCAGTGCATGATCAGGCACGTGATCAGTGCATGATCAGCCACGTGATCAGTGCATGATAGCCACGTGATCAGTGCATGATCAGTCACGTGATCAGTGCATGATCAGTCACGTGATCAGTGCATGATCAGCCACGTGATCAGTGCATGATAGCCACGTGATCAGTGCATGATCAGTCACGTGATCAGTGCATGATCAGTCACGTGATCAGTGCATGGTAGCTGCGTGATCATGCATGATCAGCCACGTGATCAGTGCATGATAGCCACGTGATCAGTGCATGATAGCCACGTGATCAGTGCATGATCAGTCACGTGATCAGTGCATGATCAGCACGTGATCAGTGCATGATCAGCCACGTGATCAGTGCATGATAGCCACGTGATCAGTGCATGATCAGTCACGTGATCAGTGCATGATCAGTTACGTGATCAGTGCATGATCAGCCACGTGATCAGTGCATGATCAGCCACGTGATCAGTGCATGATCAATCACGTGATCAGTGCATGATCAGTCACGTGACCAGTACATGGTAGCACGTGATCATTGCCTGATCAGCCACGTGATCAGTGCATGATAGCCACGTGATCAGTGCATGATAGCCACGTGATCAGTGCATGATCAGTCACGTGATACGTGCATGATCAGCCACGTGATCAGTGCATGATCAGCCACGTGATCAGTGCATGATCAGTCACGTGATCAGTGCATGATCAGTCACGTGATCAGTGCATGATAGCTTCGTGATCAGTGCATGATCAGCCACGTGATCAGTGCATGATAGCCACGTGATCAGTGCATGATCAGCCACGTGATCAGTGCATGATCAGTCACGTGATCAGTGCATGATCAGTCACGTGATCAGTGCATGATAGTCACGTGATCAGTGCATGATCAGCCACGTGATCAGTGCATGATAGCCACGTGATCAGTGCATGATCAGCCACGTGATCAGTGCATGATCAGTCACGTGATAGTGCATGATCAGCCACGTGATCAGTGCATGATCAGCCACGTGATCAGTGCATGATCAGCCACGTGATCAGTGCATGATCAGTCACGTGATCAGTACATGGTAGCTACGTGATCAGTGCATGATCAGCCACGTGATCAGTGCATGATAGCCACGTGATCAGTGCATGATCAGTCACGTGATCAGTGCATGATCAGTCACGTGATCAGTGCATGATCAGTCACGTGATCAGTGCATGATAGCCACGTGATCAGTGCATGATCAGCCACGTGATCAGTGCATGATAGCCACGTGATCAGTGCATGATCAGTCACGTGATCAGTGCATGATCAGCCACGTGATCAGTGCATGAGTGCCACGTGATCAGTGCATGATAGTCACGTGATCAGTGCATGATCAGTCACGTGATCAGTGCATGATCAGTCACGTGATCAGTGCATGATAGCCACGTGATCAGTGCATGATCAGCCACGTGATCAGTGCATGATAGCCACGTGATCAGTGCATGATCAGTCACGTGATCAGTGCATGATCAGCCACGTGATCAGTGCATGATCAGCCACGTGATCAGTGCATGATAGCCACGTGATCAGTGCATGATCAGTCACGTGATCAGTGCATGATCAGCCACGTGATCAGTGCATGATCAGCCACGTGATCAGTGCATGATAGCCACGTGATCAGTGCATGATCAGTCACGTGATCAGTGCATGATCAGCCACGTGATCAGTGCATGATCAGCCACGTGATCAGTGCATGATCAGTTACGTGATCAGTGCATGATCAGTCACGTGACCAGTACATGGTTGCTACGTGATCATTGCATGATCAGCCACGTGAGCAGTGCATGATAGCCACGTGATCAGTGCATGATCAGCCACGTGATCAGTGCATGAGTGCCACGTGATCAGTGCATGATATGTCACGTGACAGTGTGTGATCAGCCACGTGAACAGTGCATGTTCAGCCACGTGATCAGTGCATGATAGCCACGTGATCAGTGCATGATCAGTTACGTGAGCAGTGTATGATCAGCCACGTGATCAGTGCATGGTCAGACACGTGAACAGTGTATGATCAGCCACGTGATCAGTGCATGATATCCAAGTGATCAGTGCATGATCATCACGTGATCAGTGTATGATCAGCCACGTGAACAGTGCATGCTCAGTCACGTGATCAGGGCCTGCTGAGCTGCGTGATTACTGTCTGCTCATCTGCTTGACAATTGCCAGCTGAGCTGCACGATTCCTGCCTGTCATCTGCTTGACAATTGCCAGCTGTGCTGCGTAATTCCTGCCTGCTCAGCTGCTTGATTATTGCCAGCTGAGCAGCATGATTCCTCACACCTGAGTTCCATGATTATTGCCTGCTGACTGTTTGATTCGTGCCTACTCAGCTCTTTGTTTATTGCCTCCAGAGGCACATGATCAGTGTATGATAGCAAACATGATCAGCGCATGATCAGTCACATGATCAGCGCCATTAAGTCACGTGATCACTACATGATAGTCATGTGATCAGTCCATGCTCAGTCACGGTATCAGTGCATGATCAGCCACGTGATCAGTGCATGATCTGTCACAATATTAGTGTATGATCATCCACGTGATCAGTGCATGGGCAGTCATGTGATCAGTGCATGATATAGACGTGATCAGTGCATGATCAGTCTCGTGATCAGTGCATGATCAGCCACGTGATCAGTGCATGATCAGTCACGTGATCAGTGTATGATCAGCCACGTGATCAGTGCATGATCAGTACGTGATCAGTGCATGATCAGTCACGTGATCAGTGCATGATAGCCACGTGATCAGTGCATGATCAGCCACGTGATCAGTGCATGATAGCCACGTGATCAGTGCATGATCAGTCATGTGATCAGTGCATGATCAGCCACGTGATCAGTGCATGATCAGCCACGTGATCAGTGCATGATCAGCCACGTGATCAGTGCATGATCAGTCACGTGATACAGTGTGATCAGCCACGTGATCAGTGCATGATCAGCCACGTGATCAGTGCATGATCAATTACGTGATCAGTGCATGATCAGTCACGTGATCAGTGCATGGTAGCTACGTGATCAGTGCATGATCAGCCACGTGATCAGTGCATGATAGCCACGTGATCAGTGCATGATCAGCCACGTGATCAGTGCATGATGCCACGTGATCAGTGCATGATAGTCACGTGATCAGTGCATGATCAGCCACGTGATCAGTGCATGATCAGCCACGTGATCAGTGCATGATAGCCACGTGATCAGTGCATGATCAGTCACGTGATCAGTGCATGATCAGCCACGTGATCAGTGCATGATCAGTCACGTGATCAGTGCATGATCAGTCACGTGATCAGTGCATGATAGCCACGTGATCAGTGCATGATCAGCCACGTGATCAGTGCATGATAGCCACGTGATCAGTGCATGATCAGTCACGTGATCAGTGCATGATCAGCCACGTGATCAGTGCATGATCAGCCACGTGATCAGTGCATGATCAGCCACGTGATCAGTGCATGATCAGTCACGTGATCAGTGCATGATCAGCCACGTGATCAGTGCATGATCAGCCACGTGATCAGTGCATGATCAATTACGTGATCAGTGCATGATCAGTCACGTGACCAGTACATGGTTGCTACGTGATCATTGCATGATCAGCCACGTGAGCAGTGCATGATAGCCACGTGATCAGTGCATGATCAGCCACGTGATCAGTGCATGAGTGCCACGTGATCAGTGCATGATATGTCACGTGACAGGTGTGTGATCAGCCACGTGAACAGTGCATGTTCAGCCACGTGATCAGTGCATGATAGCCACGTGATCAGTGCATGATCAGTTACGTGAGCAGTGTATGATCAGCCACGTGATCAGTGCATGGTCAGACACGTGAACAGTGTATGATCAGCCACGTGATCAGTGCATGATATCCAAGTGATCAGTGCATGATCATCACGTGATCAGTGTATGATCAGCCACGTGAACAGTGCATGCTCAGTCACGTGATCAGGGCCTGCTGAGCTGCGTGATTACTGTCTGCTCATCTGCTTGACAATTGCCAGCTGAGCTGCACGATTCCTGCCTGTCATCTGCTTGACAATTGCCAGCTGTGCTGCGTAATTCCTGCCTGCTCAGCTGCTTGATTATTGCCAGCTGAGCAGCATGATTCCTCACACCTGAGTTCCATGATTATTGCCTGCTGACTGTTTGATTCGTGCCTACTCAGCTCTTTGTTTATTGCCTCCAGAGGCACATGATCAGTGTATGATAGCAAACATGATCAGCGCATGATCAGTCACATGATCAGCGCCATTAAGTCACGTGATCACTACATGATAGTCATGTGATCAGTCCATGCTCAGTCACGGTATCAGTGCATGATCAGCCACGTGATCAGTGCATGATCTGTCACAATATTAGTGTATGATCATCCACGTGATCAGTGCATGGGCAGTCATGTGATCAGTGCATGATATAGACGTGATCAGTGCATGATCAGTCTCGTGATCAGTGCATGATCAGCCACGTGATCAGTGCATGATCAGTCACGTGATCAGTGTATGATCAGCCACGTGATCAGTGCATGATCAGCCACGTGATCAGTGCATGATCAGTCACGTGATCAGTGCATGATAGCCACGTGATCAGTGCATGATCAGCCACGTGATCAGTGCATGATAGCCACGTGATCAGTGCATGATCAGTCACGTGATCAGTGTGATCAGCCACGTGATCAGTGCATGATCAGCCACGTGATCAGTGCATGATAGCCACGTGATCAGTGCATGATCAGTCACGTGATCAGTGCATGATCAGCCACGTGATCAGTGCATGATCAGCCACGTGATCAGTGCATGATCAGCCACGTGATCAGTGCATGATCAGTCACGTGATCAGTGCATGATAGCTACGTGATCAGTGCATGATCAGCCACGTGATCAGTGCATGATAGCCACGTGATCAGTGCATGATCAGCCACGTGATCAGTGCATGATGCCACGTGATCAGTGCATGATAGTCACGTGATCAGTGCATGATCAGCCACGTGATCAGTGCATGATCAGCCACGTGATCAGTGCATGATAGCCACGTGATCAGTGCATGATCAGTCACGTGATCAGTGCATGATCAGCCACGTGATCAGTGCATGATCAGTCACGTGATCAGTGCATGATCAGTCACGTGATCAGTGCATGATCAGCCACGTGATCATTGCCTGCTCAGCCACATGATCAGTGCATGATAGCCACGTGATCAGTGCATGATCGGTCACGTGATACGTGTGTGATCAGCCACGTGATCAGTGCATGTCAGCCACGTGATCAGTGCATGATGAGTCACGTGATCAGTGCATGATCAGTCACGTGATACAGTGTGTGATCAGCCACGTGATCAGTGCATGATCAGCCACGTGATCACTGCATGATCAATTACGTGATCAGTGCATGATCAGTCACGTGACCAGTACATGGTTGCTACGTGATCATTGCATGATCAGCCACGTGATCAGTGCATGATAGCCACGTGATCAGTGCATGATCAGTTACGTGATCAGTGCATGAGTGCCACGTGATCAGTGCATGATATGTCACGTGACAGGTGTGTGATCAGCCACGTGATCAGTGCATGATCAGCCACGTGATCAGTGCATGATAGCCACGTGATCAGTGCATGATCAGTCACGTGATAAGTGTATGATCAGCCACGTGATCAGTGCATGATCAGCCACGTGAACAGTGCATGATCAGCCACGTGATCAGTGCATGATAGCCACGTGATCAGTGCATGATCATCACGTGATCAGTTCATGATGAGCCACGTGAACAGTGCATGCTCAGTCACATGATCAGGGCCTGCTGAGCTGCGTGATTCTTGTCTGCTCATCTGCTTGACAATTGCCAGCTGAGCTTACGATTCCTGCCTGTCATCTGCTTGACAATTGCCAGCTGTGCTGCGTAATTTCTGCCTGCTCAGCTGCTTGATTATTGCCAGCTGAGCAGCATGATTCCTCACACCTGAGTTCCATGATTATTGCCTGCTGACTGTTTGATTCGTGCCTACTCAGCTCTTTGTTTATAGCCTCCAGAGGCACATGATCAGTGTATGATAGCAAACATGATCAGCGCATGATCAGTCACATGATCAGCGCCATTAAGTCACGTGATCACTACATGATAGTCACGTGATCAGTCCATGCTCAGTCACGGTATCAGTGCATGATCAGCCACGTGATCAGTGCATGATCTGTCACAATATTAGTGTATGATCATCCACGTGATCAGTGCACGGGCAGTCATGTGATCAGTGCATGATATAGACGTGAACAGTGCATGATCAGTCTCGTGGTCAGTGCATGATAGCCACGTGATCAGTGCATGATCAGTCAGGTGATCGTTTCATGATCATCTATGTGGCCTGTTAATGGTTTGCTACATGATCTTTGCATGACCAGGCAGGTGGTCAGTGTATGATCATCGACATGATCAGTACATGATCCGTCACCTAATGGGTGTATGATCAGTCACCTGACTGGTACATGGTAGCTACATGAACATGGCATGATCAGCCACGTGAGAAGTGCATGATAGCCACGTGATCACTGCATGATCAGACACGTGATCAGTGCATGATCAGTCATGTAATCTGTGCATGACCAGGCACGTGATCAGTGTATGACCAGCCAAGTAATCAGTGCATGATAGCCACGTGATCACTGCATGATCAGTCGTGATCAGTGCATGATCAGTCATGAAATCTGTGCATGACCAGTCATGTAATCTGTGCATGACCAGACACGTGATCAGTGTATGACCAGCCAAGTAATCAGTGCATGATAGCCACGTGATCAGTGCATGATCAGCCACGTGATCAGTGCATTATCAGTCACGTGATCAGTGCATGATCAGCCACGTGATCAGTGCATGATCAGTCACGTGATCAGTGCATGATCAGCCACGTGATCAGTGCATGATCAGCCACGTGATCAGTGCATGATCAGCCACATGATCAATGCATGATCAGTCACGTGATCACTGCATGATCAGTCACGTGTTCAGTGCATGATCAGGCACGTGATCAGTGTATGTCCAGCCAAGTGATCAGTGCATGATAGCCACGTGATCAGTGCATGATCAGTCACGTGATCAGTGCATGATCAGTTACGTGATCAGTGCATGATCAGCCACGTGAGTAGTGAATGATAGCCACGTGATCACTGCATGATCAGTCACGTGATGAGTGCATGTTCAGTCATGTGACCAGTACATGGTAGCTGCGTGATCATGGCATGATCAGCCAGGTGAGCAGTGCATGATAGCCACGTGATCAGTGCATGATAGCCACGTGATCAGTGCATGATCAGTCACGTGATCAGTGCATGACCACGCACGTGATCAGTGAATGTCCAGCCAAGTGATCAGTGCATGATAGCCACGTGATCAGTGCATGATCAGTCACGTGATCAGTGCATGATCAGTTACGTGATCAGTGTATGATCAGCCACGTGATCAGTGCATGATCAGCCACATGATCAGTGCATGATCAATTACGTGATCAGTGCATGATCAGTCACGTGACCAGTACATGGTAGTTACATGAACATTGCCTGATCAGCCACGTGATCAGTGCATGATAGCCACGTGATCAGTGCATGATAGCCACGTGATCAGTGCATGATCAGTCATGTGATACGTGTATGATCAGCCACGTGATCAGTGCATGTTGAGCCATGTGATCAGTGCAGGATCAATTACATGATCAGTGCATGATCAGTCACGTGACCAGTACATGGTTGCTTCGTGATCGTTGCATGATCAGCCACGTGAGCAGAGCATGATAGCCACGTGACCAGTGCATGATCAGTCACGTGATCAGTACATGATCAGTCACGTGAAAAGTGCATGATCATTTACGTGATCTCTGCATGATCAGTCACGTGAACAGTATATGGTAGCTACGTGATCAATCCATGACGAGCCACGTGAGCAGTGCATGATCAGCCACGTGATCTGTGCATGATCATTTACGTGAGCAGAGTATGATCAGCCACGTGATCAGTGCATGAGTGCCACGTGATCACTGCATGATCAGTCACGTGATCAGTGCATGATCAGTCATGTGACCAGTACATGGTAGCTGCGTGATCATGGCATGATCAGCCACGTGAGCAGTGCATGATAGCCACGTGATCACTGCAGGATCAGACACGAGATCAGTGCATGATCAGTCACGTGATCAGTGCATGATCAGCCACGTGATCAGTGCATGACCAGGCACGTGATCAGTGTATGTCCAGCCAAGTGATCCGTGCATGATAGCCACGTGATCAGTGCATGATCAGTCACGTGATCAGTGCATGATCAGTTATGTGATCAGTGTATGATCAGCCACATGATCGGTGCAATATCAATTACGTGATCAGTGCATGATCAGTCACGTGACCAGTACATGGTAGCTACGTGATCATTGCCTGCTCAGCCACATGATCAGTGCATGATAGCCACGTGATCAGTGCATGATCGGTCATGTGATCAGTGCATGATCAGCCAGGTGATCAGTGCATGTCAGCCACGTGATCAGTGCATGAGAGCCACGTGATCAGTGCATGATCAGTCAAGTGATACATGTGTGATCAGCCACGTGATCAGTGCATGATGAGCCACGTGATCACTGCAGGATCAATTACGTGATCAGTGCATGATCAGTCACGTGACCAGTACATGGTTGCTACGTGATCGTTGCATGATCAGCCACGTGAGCAGAGCATGATAGCCACGTGGTCAGTGCATGATCAGCCACGTGATCAGTGCATGAGTGCCACGTGATCAGTGCATGATAAGTCACGTGACAGGTGTGTGATCAGCCACGTGAACAGTGCATGTTCAGCCACGTGATCAGTGCATGATAGCCACGTGATCAGTGCATGATCAGTTACGTGAGCAGTGTATGATCAGACACGTGATCAGTGCATGGTAAGACACGTGAACATTGTATGATCAGCCACGTGATCAGTGCATGATATCCAAGTGATCAGTGCATGATCATCACGTGATCAGTGTATGATCAGCCACGTGAACAGTGCATGCTCAGTCACGTGATCTGGGCCTGCTGAACTGCGTGATTCCTGTCTGCTCATCTGCTTGACAATTGCCAGCTGAGCTGCACGATTCCTGCCTGTCATCTGCTTGACAATTGCCAGCTGTGCTGCGTAATTCTGCCTGCTCAGCTGCTTGATTATTGCCAGCTGAGCAGCATGATTCCTCACACCTGTGTTCCATGATTATTAACTGCTGACTGTTTGATTCGTGCCTACTCAGCTCTTTGTTTATTGCCTCCAGAGGCACATGATCAGTGTGTGATAGCAAACATGATCAGCGCATGATCAGTCACATGATCAGCGCCATTAAGTCACGTGATCACTACATGATAGTCATGTGATCAGTCCATGCTCAGTCACGGTATCAGTGCATGATCAGCCACGTGATCAGTGCATGATCAGACACGAGATCAGGGCATGATCAGTCACGTGATCGTTGCATGATCAGCCACGTGATCAGTGCATGACCAGGCACGTGATCAGTGTATGTCCAGCCAAGTGATCAGTGCATGATAGCCACGTGATCAGTGCATGATCAGTCACGTGATCAGTGCATGATCAGTTATGTGATCAGTGTATGTTCAGCCACGTGATCAGTGCACGATCAGCCACATGATCAGTGCATGATCAATTACGTGATCAGTGCATGATCAGTCACGTGACCAGTACATGGTAGCTATGTGATCATTGCCTTATCAGCCACGTGATCAGTGCATGATAGCCACGTGATCAGTGCATGATATCCACGTGATCAGTGCATGACAGTCACGTGATCAGTGCATGAGAGCCACGTGATCAGTGCATGACCAGTCACGTGATACATGTGATCAGCCACGTGATCAGTGCATGATGAGCCACGTGATCAGTGCAGGATCAATTACGTGATCAGTGCATGATCAGTCACGTGACCAATACATGGTTGCTACGTGATCGTTGCATGATCAGCCACGTGAGCAGAACATGATAGCCACGTGGTCAGTGCATGATCAGTCACGTTATCAGTACATGATCAGTCACGTGAACAGTGCATGATCATTTACGTGATCTTTGCATGATCAGTCACGTTGCCAGTATATGGTTGCTACGTGATCATTCCATGACGAGCCACGTGAGCAGTGCATGATAGCCACGTGATGTGTGCATGAGTTACGTGAGAAGAGTGTGATCAACCACGTGATCAGTGCATGAGTGCCACGTGATCAGTGCATGATATGCCACGTGACAGGTGTGTGATCAGCCACGTGAACAGTGCATGTTCAGCCACGTGATCAGTGCATGATAGCCACGTGATCAGTGCATGATCAGTTACGTGAGCAGTGTATGATCAGCCACGTGATCAGTGCATGGTCAGACACGTGAACAGTGTATGATCAGCCACGTGATCAGTGCATGATATCCAAGTGATCAGTGCATGATCATCACGTGATCAGTGTATGATCAGCCACGTGAACAGTGCATGCTCAGTCACGTGATCTGGGCCTGCTGAGCTGCGTGATTACTGTCTGCTCATCTGCTTGACAATTGCCAGCTGAGCTGCACGATTCCTGCCTGTCATCTGCTTGACAATTGCCAGCTGTGCTGCGTAATTCCTGCCTGCTCAGCTGCTTGATTATTGCCAGCTGAGCAGCATGATTCCTCACACCTGAGTTCCATGATTATTGCCTGCTGACTGTTTGATTCGTGCCTACTCAGCTCTTTGTTTATAGCCTCCAGAGGCACATGATCCGTGTATGATAGCAAACATGATCAGCGCATGATCAGTCACATGATCAGCGCCATTAAGTCACGTGATCACTACATGATAGTCATGTGATCAGTCCATGCTCAGTCACGGTATCAGTGCATGATCAGCCACGTGATCAGTGCACGGGAAGTCATGTGATCAGTGCATGATATAGACGTGAACAGTGCATGATCAGTCTCGTGATCAGTGCATGATAGCCAAGTGATCAGTGCATGATCAGTCACCTGATGGGTGTATGATCATTCACGTGACCTGTACATGGTAGCTACATGATCATTGCATGATCAGCCACGTGAGTAGTTCATGATAGGCACGTGATCACTGCATGATCAGTCACGTGATCAGTGCATGATCAGTCATGTGACCAGTACATGGTAGCTGTGTGATAATGGCATGATCAGCCACGTGAGCAGTGCATGATAGCCACGTGATCAGTGCATGATCAGACACGAGATCAGTGCATGATCAGTCACGTGATCAGTGCATGATCAGCCACGTGATCAGTGCATGACCAGGCACGTGATCAGTGTATATCCAGCCAAGTGATCAGTGCATGATAGCCACATGATCAGTGCATGATCAGTCACGTGATCAGTGCATGATCAGTTATGTGATCAGTGTATGTTCAGCCACGTGATCAGTGCATGATCAGCCACATGATCAGTGCATGATCAATTACGTGATCAGTGCATGATCAGTCACGTGACCAGTACATGGTAGCTACGTGATCATTGCCTGATCAGCCACGTGATCAGTGCATGATAGCCACGTGATCAGTGCATGATAGCCACGTGATCAGTGCATGATCAGTCATGTGATACGTGTGTGATCAGCCACGTGATCAGTGCATGATATCCACGTGATCAGTGCATGACAGTCACGTGATCAGTGCATGAGAGCCACGTGATCAGTGCATGATCAGTCACGTGATACATGTGTGATCAGCCACGTTATCAGTGCATGATGAGCCACGTGATCAGTGCAGGATCAATTACGTGATCAGTGCATGATCATTCACGTGACCAGTACATGGTTGTTACGTGATCGTTGCATGATCAGCCACGTGAGCAGAACATGATAGCCACGTGGTCAGTGCATGATCAGTCACGTGATCAGTACATGATCAGTCACGTGAACAGTGCATGATCATTTACGTGATCTTTGCATCATCAGTCACGTTGCCAGTATATGGTTGCTACGTGATAATTCCATGATGAGCCACGTGAGCAGTGCATGATAGCCACGTGATGTGTGCATGAGTTACGTGAGAAGAGTATGATCAGCCACGTGATCAGTGCATGAGTGCCACGTGATCAGTGCATGATATGCCACGTGACAGGTGTGTCATCAGCCACGTGAACAGTGCATGTTCAGCCACGTGATCAGTGCATGATAGCCACGTGATCAGTGCATGATCAGTCACGTGATCAGTGCCTGATCAGCCACGTGATCAGTGCATGATAGCCACGTGATCAGTGCATGATAGCCACGTGATCAGTGCATGATCAGTCATGTGATACGTGTGTGATCAGCCACGTGATCAGTGCATGATATCCACGTGATCAGTGCATGACAGTCACGTGATCAGTGCATGAGAGCCACGTGATCAGTGCATGACAGTCACGTGATCAGTGCATGAGAGCCACGTGATCAGTGCATGCTCAGTCACGTGATCTGGGCCTGCTGAGCTGCGTGATTACTGTCTGCTCATCTGCTTGACAATTGCCAGCTGAGCTGCATGATTCCTGCCTGTCATCTGCTTGACAATTGCCAGCTGTGCTGCGTAATTCCTGCCTGCTCAGCTGCTTGATTATTGCCAGCTGAGCAGCATGATTCCTCACACCTGAGTTCCATGATTATTGCCTGCTGACTGTTTGATTCGTGCCTACTCAGCTCTTTGTTTATAGCCTCCAGAGGCACATGATCAGTGTATGATAGCAAACATGATCAGCGCATGATCAGTCACATGATCAGCGCCATTAAGTCACGTGATCACTACATGATAGTCATGTGATCAGTCCATGCTCTGTCACGGTATCAGTGCATGATCAGCCACGTGATCAGTGCATGATCTGTCACAAGATTAGTGTATGATCATCCAAGTGATCAGTGCACGGGCAGTCATGTGATCAGTGCATGATATAGACGTGAACAGTGCATGATCAGTCTCGTGATCAGTGCATGATAGCCACGTGATCAGTGCATGATCAGTCACCTGATGGGTGTATGATCATTCACGTGACCTGTACATGGTAGCTACATGATCATTGCATGATCAGCCACGTGAGTAGTTCCTGATAGCCACGTGATCAGTGCATGATCAGTCACGTGATCAGTGCATGATCAGTCATGTGACCAGTACATGGTAGCTGCGTGATCATGGCATGAGCAGCCACGTGAGCAGTGCATGATAGCCACGTGATCAGTGCATGATCAGACACGAGATCAGTGCATGATCAGTCACGTGATCACTGCATGATCAGCCACATGATCAGTGCATGACCAGGCACGTGATCAGTGTATGTCCAGCCAAGTGATCAGTGCATGATAGCCACGTGATCAGTGCATGATCAGTCACGTGATCAGTGCATGATCAGTTATGTCATCAGTGTATGATCAGCCACGTGATCAGTGCATGATCAGCCACATGATCAGTGCATGATCAATTACGTGATCAGTGCATGATCAGTCACGTGACCAGTACATGGTATTTACGTGAACATTGCCTGCTCAGCCACATGATCAGTTCATGATAGCCACGTGATCAGTGCATGAGAGCCACGTGATCAGTGCATGATCAGTCATGTGATATGTGTGTGATCAGCCACGTGATCAGTGCATGATATCCACGTGATCAGTGCATGACAGCCACGTGATCAGTGCATGAGAGCCACGTGATCAGTGCATGATCAGTCACGTGATACATGTGTGATCAGCCACGTGATCAGTGCATGATCAGTCACTTGATCAGTACATGATCAGTCACGTGAAGAGTGCATGATCATTTACGTGAACTTTGCATGATCAGTCACGTTACCAGTATATGGTTGCTACGTGATCATTCCATGACGAGCACGTGAGCAGTGCATAATAGCCATGTGATGTGTGCATGAGTTACGTGAGCAGAGTATGATCAGCCACGTGATCAGTGCATGAGTGCCACGTGATCAGTGCATGATATGTCACGTGACAGGTGTGTGATCAGCCACGTGAACAGTGCATGTTCAGCCACGTGATCAGTGCATGATAGCCACGTGATCAGTGCATGATCAGTTACGTGAGCAGTGTATGATCAGCCACGTGATCAGTGCATGGTCAGACACGTGAACAGTGTATGATCAGCCACGTGATCAGTGCACGGGCAGTCATGTGATCAGTGCATGATATAGACGTGAACAGTGCATGATCAGTCTCGTGATCAGTGCATGATAGCCAAGTGATCAGTGCATGATCAGTCACCTGATGGTTGTATGATCATTCACGTGACCTGTACATGGTAGCTACGTGATCATTGCATGATCAGCCACGTGAGTAGTTCATAATAGCCACGTGATCACTGCATGATCAGTCACGTGATCAGTGCATGATCAGCCATGTGACTAGTACATGGTAGCTGCGTGATCATGGCATGATCAGCCACGTGAGCAGTGCATGATAGTCACGTGATCAGTGCATGATCAGACACGAGATCAGTGCATGATCAGTCACGTGATCAGTGCATGATCAGCCACGTGATCAGTGCATGACCAGGCACGTGATCAGTGTGTGTCCAGCCAAGTGATCAGTGCATGATAGCCACGTGATCAGTGCATGATCAGTCACATGATCAGTGCATGATCAGTTATGTGATCAGTGTATGATCAGCCACGTGATCAGTGCATGATCAGCCACATGATCAGTGCATGATCAATTACGTGATCAGTGCATGATCAGTCACGTGACCAGTACATGGTAGCTACGTGATCATTGCCTGATAAGCCACGTGATCAGTGCATGATAGCCACGTGATCACTGCATGATATCCACGTGATCAGTGCATGATCAGTCATGTGATACGTGTGTGATCAGCCACGTGATCAGTGCATGATATCCACGTGATCAGTGCATGACAGCCACGTGATCCGTGCATGAGAGCCACGTGTTCAGTGCATGATCAGTCACGTGATAAATGTGTGATCAGCCACGTGATCAGTGCATGATGAGCCACGTGATCAGTGCAGGATCAATTACGTGATCAGTGCATGATCAGTCACGTGAACAGTACATGGTTGATAGGTGATCGTTGCATGATCAGCCACGTGAGCAGAGCATGATAGCCACGTGGTCAGTGCATGATGAGTCACGTGATCAGTACATGATCAGTCACGTGAACAGTGCATGATCATTTACGTGATCTTTCCATGATCAGTCACGTTACCAGTATATGGTTGCTACGTGATCATTCCATGACGAGCCACGTGAGCAATGCATGATAGCCACGTGATCAGTGGATGATCAGACACGAGATCAGTGCATGATCAGTCACGTGATCAGTGCATGATCAGCCACGTGATCAGTGCATGACCAGGCACGTGATCAGTGTATGTCCAGCCAAGTGATCAGTGCATGATAGCCACGTGATCAGTGCATGATCAGTTATGTGATCAGTGTATGATCAGACACGTGATCAGTGCATGATCAGCCACATGATCAGTGCATGATCAATTACGTGATCAGTGCATGATCAGTCAAGTGACCAGTACATGGTAGCTACGTGAACATTGCTTGATCAGCCACATGATCAGTGCATGATAGCCACGTGATCAGTGCATGATAGCCACGTGATCAGTGCATGATCAGTCACGTGATACATGTGTGATCAGCCACGTGATCAGTGCATGATAGCCACGTGATCAGTGCATGATCAGTCATGTGATACGTGTGTGATCAGCCACGTGATCAGTGCATGGTCAGACACGTGAACATTGTATGATCAGCCACGTGATCAGTGCATGATATCCAAGTGATCAGTGCATGATCATCACGTGATCAGTGTATGATCAGCCACGTGAACAGTGCATGCTCAGTAACGTGATCTGGGGCTGCTGAACTGCGTGATTCCTGTCTGCTCATCTGCTTGACAATTGCCAGCTGAGCTGCACGATTCCTGCCTGTCATCTGCTTGACAATTGCCAGCTGTGCTGCGTAATTCCTGCCTGCTCAGCTGCTTGATTATTGCCAGCTGAGCAGCATGATTCCTCACACCTGTGTTCCATGATTATTAACTGCTGACTGTTTGATTCGTGCCTACTCAGCTCTTTGTTTATTGCCTCCAGAGGCACATGATCACTGTGTGATAGCAAACATGATCAGCGCATGATCAGTCACATGATCAGCGCCATTAAGTCACGTGATCACTACATGATAGTCATGTGATCAGTCCATGCTCAGTCACGGTATCAGTGCATGATCAGCCACGTGATCAGTGCATGATCAGACACGAGATCAGTGCATGATCATTCACGTGATCAGTGCATGATCAGCCACGTGATCAGTGCATGACCAGGCACGTGATCAGTGTATGTCCAGCCAAGTGATCAGTGCATGATAGCCACGTGATCAGTGCATGATCAGTCACGTGATCAGTGCATGATCAGTTATGTGATCAGTGTATGTTCAGCCACGTGATCAGTGCACGATCAGCCACATGATCAGTGCATGATCAATTACGTGATCAGTGCATGATCAGTCACATGACCAGTACATGGTAGCTATGTGATCATTGCCTTATCAGCCACGTGATCAGTGCATGATAGTCACGTGATCAGTGCATGATATCCACGTGATCAGTGCATGACAGTCACGTGATCAGTGCATGAGAGCCACGTGATCAGTGCATGACCAGTCACGTGATACATGTGTGATCAGCCACGTGATCAGTGCATGATGAGCCACGTGATCAGTGCATGATCAATTACGTGATCAGTGCATGATCAGTCACGTGACCAATACATGGTTGCTACGTGATCGTTGCATGATCAGCCACGTGAGCAGAACATGATAGCCACGTGGTCAGTGCATGATCAGTCACGTGATCAGTACATGATCAGTCACGTGAACAGTGCATGATCATTTACGTGATCTTTGCATGATCAGTCACGTTGCCAGTATATGGTTGCTACGTGATCATTCCATGACGAGCCACGTGAGCAGTGCATGATAGCCACGTGATGTCTGCATGAGTTACGTGAGAAGAGTGTGATCAACCACGTGATCAGTGCATGAGTGCCACGTGATCAGTGCATGATATGCCACGTGACAGGTGTGTGATCAGCCACGTGAACAGTGCATGTTCAGCCACGTGATCAGTGCATGATAGCCACGTGATCAGTGCATGATCAGTTACGTGAGCAGTGTATGATCAGCCACGTGATCAGTGCATGGTCAGACACGTGAACAGTGTATGATCAGCCACGTGATCAGTGCATGATATCCAAGTGATCAGTGCATGATCATCACGTGATCAGTGTATGATTAGCCACGTGAACAGTGCATGCTCAGTCACGTGATCTGGGCCTGCTGAGCTGCGTGATTACTGTCTGCTCATCTGCTTGACAATTGCCAGCTGAGCTGCACGATTCCTGCCTGTCATCCGCTTGACAATTGCCAGCTGTGCTGCGTAATTCCTGCCTGCTCAGCTGCTTGATTATTGCCAGCTGAGCAGCATGATTCCTCACACCTGAGTTCCATGATTATTGCCTGCTGACTGTTTGATTCGTGCCTACTCAGCTCTTTGTTTATAGCCTCCAGAGGCACATGATCCGTGTATGATAGCAAACATGATCAGCGCATGATCAGTCACATGATCAGCGCCATTAAGTCACGTGATCACTACATGATAGTCATGTGATCAGTCCATGCTCAGTCACGGTATCAGTGCATGATCAGCCACGTGATCAGTGCACGGGAAGTCATGTGATCAGTGCATGATATAGACGTGAACAGTGCATGATCAGTCTCGTGATCAGTGCATGATAGCCAAGTGATCAGTGCATGATCAGTCACCTGATGGGTGTATGATCATTCACGTGACCTGTACATGGTAGCTACATGATCATTGCATGATCAGCCACGTGAGTAGTTCATGATAGGCACGTGATCACTGCATGATCAGTCACGTGATCAGTGCATGATCAGTCATGTGACCAGTACATGGTAGCTGTGTGATCATGGCATGATCAGCCACGTGAGCAGTGCATGATAGCCACGTGATCAGTGCATGATCAGACACGAGATCAGTGCATGATCAGTCACGTGATCAGTGCATGATCAGCCACGTGATCAGTGCATGACCAGGCACGTGATCAGTGTATATCCAGCCAAGTGATCAGTGCATGATAGCCACATGATCAGTGCATGATCAGTCACGTGATCAGTGCATGATCAGTTATGTGATCAGTGTATGTTCAGCCACGTGATCAGTGCATGATCAGCCACATGATCAGTGCATGATCAATTACGTGATCAGTGCATGATCAGTCACGTGACCAGTACATGGTAGCTACGTGATCATTGCCTGATCAGCCACGTGATCAGTGCATGATAGCCACGTGATCAGTGCATGATAGCCACGTGATCAGTGCATGATCAGTCATGTGATACGTGTGTGATCAGCCACGTGATCAGTGCATGATATCCACGTGATCAGTGCATGACAGTCACGTGATCAGTGCATGAGAGCCACGTGATCAGTGCATGATCAGTCACGTGATACATGTGTGATCAGCCACGTGATCAGTGCATGATGAGCCACGTGATCAGTGCAGGATCAATTACGTGATCAGTGCATGATCAGTCACGTGACCAGTACATGGTTGCTACGTGATCGTTGCATGATCAGCCACGTGAGCAGAACATGATAGCCACGTGGTCAGTGCATGATCAGTCACGTGATCAGTACATGATCAGTCACGTGAACAGTGCATGATCATTTACGTGATCTTTGCATCATCAGACACGTTGCCAGTATATGGTTGCTACGTGATAATTCCATGATGAGCCACGTGAGCAGTGCATGATAGCCACGTGATGTGTGCATGAGTTACGTGAGAAGAGTATGATCAGCCACGTGATCAGTGCATGAGTGCCACGTGATCAGTGCATGATATGCCACGTGACAGGTGTGTCATCAGCCACGTGAACAGTGCATGTTCAGCCACGTGATCAGTGCATGATAGCCACGTGATCAGTGCATGATCAGTCACGTGATCAGTGCATGATCAGTTATGTGATCAGTGTATGATCAGCCACGTGATCAGTGCATGATCAGCCACATGATCAGTGCATGATTAATTACGTGATCAGTGCATGATCAGTCACGTGACCAGTACATGGTAGCTACGTGATCATTGCCTGATCAGCCACGTGATCAGTGCATGATAGCCACGTGATCAGTGCATGATAGCCACGTGATCAGTGCATTATCAGTCATGTGATACGTGTGTGATCAGCCACGTGATCAGTGCATGATATCCACGTGATCAGTGCATGACAGTCACGTGATCAGTGCATGAGAGCCACGTGATCAGTGCATGACAGTCACGTGATCAGTGCATGAGAGCCACGTGATCAGTGCATGCTCAGTCACGTGATCTGGGCCTGCTGAGCTGCGTGATTACTGTCTGCTCATCTGCTTGACAATTGCCAGCTGAGCTGCATGATTCCTGCCTGTCATCTGCTTGACAATTGCCAGCTGTGCTGCGTAATTCCTGCCTGCTCAGCTGCTTGATTATTGCCAGCTGAGCAGCATGATTCCTCACACCTGAGTTCCATGATTATTGCCTGCTGACTGTTTGATTCGTGCCTACTCAGCTCTTTGTTTATAGCCTCCAGAGGCACATGATCAGTGTATGATAGCAAACATGATCAGCGCATTATCAGTCACATGATCAGCGCCATTAAGTCACGTGATCACTACATGATAGTCATGTGATCAGTCCATGCTCTGTCACGGTATCAGTGCATGATCAGCCACGTGATCAGTGCATGATCTGTCACAAGATTAGTGTATGATCATCCAAGTGATCAGTGCACGGGCAGTCATGTGATCAGTGCATGATATAGACGTGAACAGTGCATGATCAGTCTCGTGATCAGTGCATGATAGCCACGTGATCAGTGCATGATCAGTCACCTGATGGGTGTATGATCATTCACGTGACCTGTACATGGTAGCTACATGATCATTGCATGATCAGCCACGTGAGTAGTTCCTGATAGCCACGTGATCAGTGCATGATCAGTCACGTGATCAGTGCATGATCAGTCATGTGACCAGTACATGGTAGCTGCGTGATCATGGCATGAGCAGCCACGTGAGCAGTGCATGATAGCCACGTGATCAGTGCATGATCAGACACGAGATCAGTGCATGATCAGTCACGTGATCACTGCATGATCAGCCACATGATCAGTGCATGACCAGGCACGTGATCAGTGTATGTCCAGCCAAGTGATCAGTGCATGATAGCCACGTGATCAGTGCATGATCAGTCACGTGATCAGTGCATGATCAGTTATGTGATCAGTGTATGATCAGCCACGTGATCAGTGCATGATCAGCCACATGATCAGTGCATGATCAATTACGTGATCAGTGCATGATCAGTCACGTGACCAGTACATGGTATTTACGTGAACATTGCCTGCTCAGCCACATGATCAGTTCATGATAGCCACGTGATCAGTGCATGAGAGCCACGTGATCAGTGCATGATCAGTCACGTTATACATGTGTGATCAGCCACGTGATCAGTGCATGATGAGCCACGTGATCACTGCAGGATCAATTACGTGATCAGTGCATGATCAGTCACGTGACCAGTACATGGTTGCTACGTGATCGTTGCATGATCAGCCACGTGAGCAGAGCATGATAGCCACGTGGTCAGTGCATGATCAGCTACGTGATCAGTGCATGAGTGCCACGTGATCAGTGCATGATATGTCACGTGACAGGTGTGTGATCAGCCACGTGAACAGTGCATGTTCAGCCACGTGATCAGTGCATGATAGCCACGTGATCAGTGCATGATAGCCACGTGATCAGTGCATGATATCCACGTGATCAGTGCATGACAGTCACGTGATCAGTGCATGAGAGCCACGTGATCAGTGCATGACCAGTCACGTGATACATGTGTGATCAGCCACGTGATCAGTGCATGATGAGCCACGTGATCAGTGCAGGATCAATTACGTGATCAGTGCATGATCAGTCACGTGACCAATACATGGTTGCTACGTGATCGTTGCATGATCAGACACGTGAGCAGAACATGATAGCCACGTGGTCAGTGCATGATCAGTCACGTGATCAGTACATGATCAGTCACGTGAACAGTGCATGATCATTTACGTGATCTTTGCATGATCAGTCACGTTGCCAGTATATGGTTGCTACGTGATCATTCCATGACGAGCCACGTGAGCAGTGCATGATAGCCACGTGATGTGTGCATGAGTTACGTGAGAAGAGTGTGATCAACCACGTGATCAGTGCATGAGTGCCACGTGATCAGTGCATGATATGCCACGTGACAGGTGTGTGATCAGCCACGTGAACAGTGCATGTTCAGCCACGTGATCAGTGCATGATAGCCACGTGATCAGTGCATGATCAGTTACGTGAGCAGTGTATGATCAGCCACGTGATCAGTGCATGTTCAGACACGTGAACAGTGTATGATCAGCCACGTGATCAGTGCATGATATCCAAGTGATCAGTGCATGATCATCACGTGATCAGTGTATGATCAGCCACGTGAACAGTGCATGCTCAGTCACGTGATCTGGGCCTGCTGAGCTGCGTGATTACTGTCTGCTCATCTGCTTGACAATTGCCAGCTGAGCTGCACGATTCCTGCCTGTCATCTGCTTGACAATTGCCAGCTGTGCTGCGTAATTCCTGCCTGCTCAGCTGCTTGATTATTGCCAGCTGAGCAGCATGATTCCTCACACCTGAGTTCCATGATTATTGCCTGCTGACTGTTTGATTCGTGCCTACTCAGCTCTTTGTTTATAGCCTCCAGAGGCACATGATCCGTGTATGATAGCAAACATGATCAGCGCATGATCAGTCACATGATCAGCGCCATTAAGTCACGTGATCACTACATGATAGTCATGTGATCAGTCCATGCTCAGTCACGGTATCAGTGCATGATCAGCCACGTGATCAGTGCACGGGAAGTCATGTGATCAGTGCATGATATAGACGTGAACAGTGCATGATCAGTCTCGTGATCAGTGCATGATAGCCAAGTGATCAGTGCATGATCAGTCACCTGATGGGTGTATGATCATTCACGTGACCTGTACATGGTAGCTACATGATCATTGCATGATCAGCCACGTGAGTAGTTCATGATAGGCACGTGATCACTGCATGATCAGTCACGTGATCAGTGCATGATCAGTCATGTGACCAGTACATGGTAGCTGTGTGATCATGGCATGATCAGCCACGTGAGCAGTGCATGATAGCCACGTGATCAGTGCATGATCAGACACGAGATCAGTGCATGATCAGTCACGTGATCAGTGCATGATCAGCCACGTGATCAGTGCATGACCAGGCACGTGATCAGTGTATATCCAGCCAAGTGATCAGTGCATGATAGCCACATGATCAGTGCATGATCAGTCACGTGATCAGTGCATGATCAGTTATGTGATCAGTGTATGTTCAGCCACGTGATCAGTGCATGATCAGCCACATGATCAGTGCATGATCAATTACGTGATCAGTGCATGATCACTCACGTGACCAGTACATGGTAGCTACGTGATCATTGCCTGATCAGCCACGTGATCAGTGCATGATAGCCACTTGATCAGTGCATGATAGCCACGTGATCAGTGCATGATCAGTCATGTGATACGTGTGTGATCAGCCACGTGATCAGTGCATGATATCCACGTGATCAGTGCATGACAGTCACGTGATCAGTGCATGAGAGCCACGTGATCAGTGCATGATCAGTCACGTGATACATGTGTGATCAGCCACGTGATCAGTGCATGATGAGCCACGTGATCAGTGCAGGATCAATTACGTGATCAGTGCATGATCAGTCACGTGACCAGTACATGGTTGCTACGTGATCGTTGCATGATCAGCCACGTGAGCAGAACATGATAGCCACGTTGTCAGTGCATGATCAGTCACGTGATCAGTACATGATCAGTCACGTGAACAGTGCATGATCATTTACGTGATCTTTGCATCATCAGTTACGTTGCCAGTATATGGTTGCTACATGATAATTCCATGATGAGCCACGTGAGCAGTGCATGATAGCCACATGATGTGTGCATGAGTTACGTGAGAAGAGTATGATCAGCCACGTGATCAGTGCATGAGTGCCACGTGATCAGTGCATGATATGCCACGTGACAGGTGTGTCATCAGCCACGTGAACAGTGCATGTTCAGCCACGTGATCAGTGCATGATAGCCACGTGATCAGTGCATGATCAGTCACGTGATCAGTGCATGATCAGTTATGTGATCAGTGTATGTTCAGCCACGTTATCAGTGCATGATCAGCCACATAATCAGTGCATGATTAATTACGTGATCAGTGCATGATCAGTCACGTGACCAGTACATGGTAGCTACGTGATCATTGCCTGATCAGCCACGTGATCAGTGCATGATAGCCACGTGATCAGTGCATGATAGCCACGTGATCAGTGCATGATCAGTCATGTGATACGTGTGTGATCAGCCACGTGATCAGTGCATGATATCCACGTGATCAGTGCATGACAGTCACGTGATCAGTGCATGAGAGCCACGTGATCAGTGCATGACAGTCACGTGATCAGTGCATGAGAGCCACGTGATCAGTGCATGCTCAGTCACGTGATCTGGGCCTGCTGAGCTGCGTGATTACTGTCTGCTCATCTGCTTGGCAATTGCCAGCTGAGCTGCATGATTCCTGCCTGTCATCTGCTTGACAATTGCCAGCTGTGCTGCGTAATTCCTGCCTGCTCAGCTGCTTGATTATTGCCAGCTGAGCAGCATGATTCCTCACACCTGAGTTCCATGATTATTGCCTGCTGAC
The DNA here is from genome assembly GCF_032452875.1 of Bos javanicus. Taxonomy (NCBI): domain Eukaryota; kingdom Metazoa; phylum Chordata; class Mammalia; order Artiodactyla; family Bovidae; genus Bos; species Bos javanicus. The sequence goes on from NW_026893596.1 coordinate 1,326,623, forward strand.
TGTTTGATTCGTGCCTACTCAGCTCTTTGTTTATAGCCTCCAGAGGCACATGATCAGTGTATGATAGCAAACATGATCAGCGCATGATCAGTCACATGATCAGCGCCATTAAGTCACGTGATCACTACATGATAGTCATGTGATCAGTCCATGCTCTGTCACGGTATCAGTGCATGATCAGCCACGTGATCAGTGCATGATCTGTCACAAGATTAGTGTATGATCATCCAAGTGATCAGTGCACGGGCAGTCATGTGATCAGTGCATGATATAGACGTGAACAGTGCATGATCAGTCTCGTGATCAGTGCATGATAGCCACGTGATCAGTGCATGATCAGTCACCTGATGGGTGTATGATCATTCACGTGACCTGTACATGGTAGCTACATGATCATTGCATGATCAGCCACGTGAGTAGTTCCTGATAGCCACGTGATCAGTGCATGATCAGTCACGTGATCAGTGCATGATCAGTCATGTGACCAGTACATGGTAGTTGCGTGATCATGGCATGAGCAGCCACGTGAGCAGTTCATGATAGCCACGTGATCAGTGCATGATCAGACACGAGATCAGTGCATGATCAGTCACGTGATCACTGCATGATCAGCCACATGATCAGTGCATGACCAGGCACGTGATCAGTGTATGTCCAGCCAAGTGATCAGTGCATGATAGCCACGTGATCAGTGCATGATCAGTCACGTGATCCGTGCATGATCAGTTATGTGATCAGTGCATGATCAGTCACGTGAACAGTACATGGTTGATAGGTGATCGTTGCATGATCAGCCACGTGAGCAGAGCATGATAGCCACGTGGTCAGTGCATGATGAGTCACGTGATCAGTACATGATCAGTCACGTGAACAGTGCATGATCATTTACGTGATCTTTCCATGATCAGTCACGTTACCAGTATATGGTTGCTACGTGATCATTCCATGACGAGCCACGTGAGCAATGCATGATAGCAACGTGATCAGTGGATGATCAGACACGAGATCAGTGCATGATCAGTCACGTGATCAGTGCATGATCAGCCACGTGATCAGTGCATGACCAGGCACGTGATCAGTGTATGTCCACCAAAGTGATCAGTGCATGTTAGCCACGTGATCAGTGCATGATCAGTTATGTGATCAGTGTATGATCAGACACGTGATCAGTGCATGATCAGCCACATGATCAGTGCATGATCAATTACGTGATCAGTGCATGATCAGTCACGTGACCAGTACATGGTAGCTACGTGAACATTGCTTGATCAGCCACATGATCAGTGCATGATAGCCACGTGATCAGTGCATGATAGCCACGTGATCAGTGCATGATCAGTCACGTGATACATGTGTGATCAGCCACGTGATCAGTGCATGATAGCCACGTGATCAGTGCATGATCAGTCATGTGATACGTGTGTGATCAGCCACGTGATCAGTGCATGATATCCACGTGATCAGTGCATGACAGCCACGTGATAAGTGCATGAGAGCCACGTGATCAGTGCATGATCAGTCACGTGATACATGTGTGATCAGCCACGTGATCAGTGCATGATGAGCCACGTGATCAGTGTAGGATCAATTACGTGATCAGTGCATGATCAGTCACGTGACCAGTACATGGTTGCTACGTGATCGTTGCATGATCAGCCACGTGAGCAGAGCATGATAGCCACGTGGTCAGTGCATGATCAGTCACGTGATCAGTACATGATCAGTCACGTGAACAGTGCATGATCATTTACGTGATCCTTGCTAGATCAGTCACGTTACCAGTATATGGTTGCTACGTGATCATTCCTTGACGAGCCACGTGAGCAGTTCATGATAGCCACGTGATGTGTGCATGAGTTACGTGAGCAGAGTATGATCAGCCACGTGATCAGTGCATGAGTGCCACGTGATCAGTGCATGATATGTCAAGTGACATGTGTGTGATCAGCCACATGAACAGTGCATGATGAGCCACGTGATCAGTGCAGGATCAATTATGTGATCAGTGCATGATCAGTCACGTGACCAGTACATGGTTGATAGGTGATCGTTGCATGATCAGCCACGTGAGCAGAGCATGATAGCCACGTGGTCAGTGCATGATGAGTCACGTGATCAGTACATGATCAGTCACGTGAACAGTGCATGATCATTTACGTGATCTTTCCATGATCAGTCACGTTACCAGTATATGGTTGCTACGTGATCATTCCATGACGAGCCACGTGAGCAATGCATGATAGCAACGTGATCAGTGGATGATCAGACACGAGATCAGTGCATGATCAGTCACGTGATCAGTGCATGATCAGCCACGTGATCAGTGCATGACCAGGCACGTGATCAGTGTATGTCCAGCCAAGTGATCAGTGCATGATAGCCACGTGATCAGTGCATGATCAGTTATGTGATCAGTGTATGATCAGACACGTGATCAGTGCATGATCAGCCACATGATCAGTGCATGATCAATTACGTGATCAGTGCATGATCAGTCACGTGACCAGTACATGGTAGCTACGTGAACATTGCTTGATCAGCCACATGATCAGTGCATGATAGCCACGTGATCAGTGCATGATAGCCACGTGATCAGTGCATGATCAGTCATGTGATACGTGTGTGATCAGCCACGTGATCAGTGCATGATATCCACGTGATCAGTGCATGACAGCCACGTGATAAGTGCATGAGAGCCACGTGATCAGTGCATGATCAGTCACGTGATACATGTGTGATCAGCCACGTGATCAGTGCATGATGAGCCACGTGATCAGTGCAGGATCAATTACGTGATCAGTGCATGATCAGTCACGTGACCAGTACATGGTTGCTACGTGATCGTTGCATGATCAGCCACGTGAGCAGAGCATGATAGCCACGTGGTCAGTGCATGATCAGTCACGTGATCAGTACATGATCAGTCACGTGAACAGTGCATGATCATTTACGTGATCCTTGCTAGATCAGTCACGTTACCAGTATATGGTTGCTACGTGATCATTCCATGACGAGCCACGTGAGCAGTTCATGATAGCCACGTGATGTGTGCCTGAGTTACGTGAGCAGAGTATGATCAGCCACGTGATCAGTGCATGAGTGCCACGTGATCAGTGCATGATATGTCACGTGACAGGTGTGTGATCAGCCACGTGAACAGTGCATGTTCAGCCACGTGATCAGTGCATGATAGCCACGTGATCAGTGCATGATCAGTTACGTGAGCAGTGTATGATCAGCCACGTGATCAGTGCATGGTCAGACACGTGAACAGTGTATGATCAGCCACGTGATCAGTGCATGATATCCAAGTGATCAGTGCATGATCATCACGTGATCAGTGTATGATCAGCCACGTGAACAGTGCATGCTCAGTCACGTGATCTGGGCCTGCTGAGCTGCGTGATTCCTGTCTGCTCATCTGCTTCACAATTGCCAGCTGAGCTGCACGATTCCTGCCTGTCATCTGCTTGACAATTGCCAGCTGTGCTGCGTAATTCCTGCCTGCTCAGCTGCTTGATTATTGCCAGCTGAGCAGCATGATTCCTCACACCTGTGTTCCATGATTATTAACTGCTGACTGTTTGATTCGTGCCTACTCAGCTCTTTGTTTATTGCCTCCAGAGGCACATGATCAGTGTGTGATAGCAAACATGATCAGCGCATGATCAGTCACATGATCAGCGCCATTAAGTCACGTGATCACTACATGATAGTCATGTGATCAGTCCATGCTCAGTCACGGTATCAGTGCATGATCAGCCACGTGATCAGTGCATGATCTGTCACAAGATTAGTGCATGATCATCCACGTAATCAGTGCATGGGCAGTCATGTGATCAGTGCATGATATAGACGTGAACAGTGCATGATCAGTCTCGTGATCAGTGCATGATAGCCACGTGATCAGTGCATGATCAGTCACCTGATGGGTGTATGATCATTCACGTGACCTGTACATGGTAGCTACATGATCATTGCATGATCAGCCACGTGAGTAGTGCATGATAGCCACGTGATCACTGCATGATCAGTCACGTGATCAGTGCATGATCAGTCATGTGACCAGTACATGGTAGCTGCGTGATCATGGCATGATCAGCCACGTGAGCAGTGCATGATAGTCACGTGATCAGTGCATGACCAGGCACGTGATCAGTGTATGTCCAGCCAAGTGATCAGTGCATGATAGCAACGTGATCAGTGCATGATCAGTCACGTGATCAGTGCATGATCAGTTATGTGATCAGTGCATGTTCAGCCACGTGATCAGTGCATGATCAGCCACAAGATCAGTGCATGCTCAATTACGTGATCAGTGCATGATCAGTCACGTGACCAGTACATGGTAGCTACGTGATCATTGCCTGATCAGCCACGTGATCAGTGCATGATAGCCACGTGATCAGTGCATGATAGCCACGTGATCAGTGCATGATAGCCACGTGATCAGTGCATGATCAGTCATGTGATCAGTGTTTGTCCTGCCAAGTGATCAGTGCATGATAGCCACGTGTCAGTGCATGATCAGTTATGTGATCAGTGTATGATCAGCCACGTGATCAGTGCATGATCAGCCACATGATCAGTGCATGATCAATTACGTGATCAGTGCATGATCAGTCATGTGTGCAGTACATGGTAGCTACGTGATCATTGCTTGATCAGCCACATGATTCTTGCATGATAGCCACGTGATCAGTGCATGATAGCCACGTGATCAGTGCATGATCAGTCACGTGATACATGTGTGATCAGCCACGTGATCAGTGCATGGTAGCCACGTGATCAGTGCATGATCAGTCATGTGATACTTGTGTGATCAGCCACGTGATCAGTGCATGATATCCACGTGATCAGTGCATGACAGCCACGTGATAAGTGCATGATCCGTCATGTGATACGTGTGTGATCAGCCACGTGATCATTGCATGATATCCACGTGATCAGTGCATGACAGTCACGTGATCAGTGCATGAGAGCCACGTGATCAGTGCATGATCAGTCACGTGATACATGTGTGATCAGCCATGTGATCAGTGCATGATGTGCCACGTGATCAGTGCAGGATCAATTATGTGATCAGTGCATGATCAGTCACGTGACCAATACATGGTGGCTACGTGATCGTTGCCTGATCAGCCACGTGAGCAGAACATGATAGCCACGTGGTCAGTTCATGATCAGTCACGTGATCAGTACATGATCAGTCACGTGAACAGTGCATGATCATTTACGTGATCTTTGCATGATCAGTCACGTTGCCAGTATATGGTTGCTACGTGATCATTCCATGACGAGCCACGTGAGCAGTGCATGATAGCCACGTGATGTGTGCATGAGTTACGTGAAAAGAGTATGATCAGCCACGTGATCAGTGCATGAGTGCCACGTGATCAGTGCATGATATGCCACGTGACAGGTGTGTGATCAGCCACGTGAACAGTGCATGTTCAGCCACGTGAACAGTGCATGCTCAGTCACGTGATCTGGGCCTGCTGAGCTGTGTGTTTACTGTCTGCTCATCTGCTTGACAATTGCCAGCTGAGCTGCACGATTCCTGCCTGTCATCTGCTTGACAATTGCCAGCTGTGCTGCGTAATTCCTGCCTGCTCAGCTGCTTGATTATTGCCAGCTGAGCAGCATGATTCCTCACACCTGAGTTCCATGATTATTGCCTGCTGACTGTTTGATTCGTGCCTACTCAGCTCTTTGTTTATAGCCTCCAGAGGCACATGATCAGTGTATGATAGCAAACATGATCAGCGCATGATCAGTCACATGATCAGCGCCATTAAGTCACGTGATCACTACATGATAGTCATGTGATCAGTCCATGCTCAGTCACGGTATCAGTGCATGATCAGCCACGTGATCAGTGCATGATCTGTCACAAGATTAGTGTATGATCATCCACGTGATCAGTGCACGGGCAGTCATGTGATCAGTGCATGATATACACGTGAACAGAGCATGATCAGTCTCGTGATCAGTGCATGATAGCCACGTGATCACTGCATGATCAGTCACGTGATCAGTGCATGATCAGTCATGTGACTAGTACATGGTAGCTGCGTGATCATGGCATGATCAGCCACGTGAGCAGTGCATGATAGTCACGTGATCAGTGCATGAAAAGACACGAGATCAGTGCATGATCAGTCACGTGATCAGTGCATGATCAGCCAAGTGATCAGTGCATGACCAGGCACGTGATCAGTGTGTGTCCAGCCAAGTGATCAGTGCATGATAGCCACGTGATCAGTGCATGATCAGTCACGTGATCAGTGCATGATCAGTTATGTGATCAGTGTATGATCAGCCACGTGATCAGTGCATGATCAGCCACATGATCAGTGCATGATCAATTACGTGATCTGTGCATGATCAGTCACGTGACCAGTACATGGTAGCTACGTGATCATTTCCTGATCAACCACGTGATCAGTGCATGATAGCCACGTGATCAGTGCATGATATCCACGTGATCAGTGCATGATCAGTCATGTGATACGTGTGTGTCAGCTACGTGATCAGTGCATGGTAGTCACGTGATCAGTGCATGATCAGTCATGTGATACGTGTGTGATCAGCCACGTGATCAGCGCATGATATCCACGTGATCAGTGCATGACAGCCACGTGATAAGTGCATGAGAGCCACGTGATCAGTGCATGATCAGTCACGTGATACATGTGTGATCAGCCACGTGATCAGTGCATGATGAGCCACGTGATCAGTGCAGGATCAATTACGTGATCAGTGCATGATCAGTCACGTGACCAGTACATGGTTGCTACGTGATCGTTGCATGATCAGCCACGTGAGCAGAGCATGATAGCCACGTGGTCAGTGCATGATCAGTCACGTGATCAGTACATGATCAGTCACGTGAACAGTGCATGATCATTTACGTGATCTTTGCATGATCAGTCACGTTACCAGTATATGGTTGCTACCTGATCATTCCATGACGAGCCACGTGAGCAGTGAATGATAGCCACGTGATGTGTGCATGAGTTACGTGAGCAGAGTATGATCAGCCACGTGATCAGTGCATGATATCCAAGTGATCAGTGCATGATCATCACGTGATCAGTGTATGATCAGCCACGTGAACAGTGCATGCTCAGTCACGTGATCTGGGCCTGCTGAGCTGCGTGATTCCTGTCTGCTCATCTGCTTGACAATTGCCAGCTGAGCTGCATGATTCCTGCCTGTCATCTCCTTGACAATTGCCAGCTGTGCTGCGTAATTCCTGCCTGCTCAGCTGCTTGATTATTGCCAGCTGAGCAGCATGATTCCTCACACCTGAGTTCCATGATTATTGCCTGCTGACTGTTTGATTCGTGCCTACTCAGCTCTTTGTTTATTGCCTCCAGAGGCACATGATCAGTGTGTGATAGCAAACATGATCAGCGCATGATCAGTCACATGATCAGCGCCATTAAGTCACGTGATCACTACATAATAGTCATGTGATCAGTCCATGCTCAGTCACGGTATCAGTGCATGATCAGCCACGTGATCAGTGCATGATCTGTCACAAGATTAGTGTATGATCATCCACGTGATCAGTGCATGGGCAGTCATGTGATCAGCGCATGATATAGACGTGAACAGTGCATGATCAGTCTCGTGATCAGTGCATGATAGCCACGTGATCAGTGCATGATCAGTCACCTGATGGGTGTATGATCATTCACGTGACCTCTACATGGTAGGTACATGATCATTGCATGATCAGCCACGTGAGTAGTGCATGATAGCCACGTGATCATTGCATGATCAGTCACGTGATCAGTGCATGATCAGTCATGTGACCAGTACATGGTAGCTGCGTGATCATGGCATGATCAGCCACGTGAGCAGTGCATGATAGCCACGTGATCAGTGCATGATCAGACACGAGATCAGTGCATGATCAGTCACGTGATCACTGCATGATCAGCCACGTGATCAGTGCATGACCAGGCACGTGATCAGTGTATGTCCAGCCAAGTGATCAGTGCATGATAGCCACGTGATCAGTGTATGATCAGTCACGTGATCAGTGCATGATCAGTTATGTGATCAATGTATGTTCAGCCACGTGATCAGTGCATGATCAGCCACATGATCAGTGCATGATCAATTACGTGATCAGTGCATGATCAGTCACGTGACCAGTACATGGTAGCTACGTGATCATTGCCTGATCAGCCACGTGTCAGTGCATGATAGCCACGTGATCAGTGCATGATAGCCACGTGATCAGTGCATGATCAGTCATGTGATACGTGTGTGTTCAGCCACGTGATCAGTGCATGATATCCACGTGATCAGTGCATGACAGTCACGTGATCAGTGCATGAGAGCCACGTGATCAGTGCATGATAGCCACGTGATCAGTGCATGATGAGCCACGTGATCAGTGCAGGATCAATTACGTGATCAGTGCATGATCAGTCACGTGACCAGTACATGGTTGCTACGTGACTGTTGCATGATCAGCCACGTGAGCAGAACATGGTAGCCACGTGGTCAGTGCATGATCAGTCACGTGATCAGTACATGATCAGTCACGGGAACAGTGCATGATCATTTACGTGATCTTTGCATGATCAGACACGTTGGCAGTATATGGTTGCTACGTGATCATTCCATGACGAGCCACGTGAGCAGTGCATGATAGCAACGTGATGTGTGCATGAGTTACGTGGGCAGAGTATGATCAGCCACGTGATCAGTGCATGAGTGCCACGTGATCAGTGCATGATATGTCACGTTACAGGTGTGTGATCAGCCACGTGAACAGTGCATGTTCAGCCACGTGATCAGTGCATGATAGCCACGTGATCAGTGCATGATCAGTTACGTGAGGAGTGTATGATCAGCCACGTGATCAGTGCATGTTCAGACACGTGAACAGTGTATGATCAGCCACGTGATCAGTGCATGATATCCAAGTGATCAGTGCATGATCATCACGTGATCAGTGTATGATCAGCCACGTGAACAGTGCATGCTCAGTCACGTGATCAGGGCCTGCTGAGCTGCGTGATTCTTGTCTGCTCATCTGCTTGACAATTGCCAGCTGAGCTCTACGATTCCTGCCTGTCATCTGCTTGACAATTGCCAGCTGTGCTGCGTAATTTCTGCCTGCTCAGCTGCTTGATTATTGCCAGCTGAGCAGCATGATTCCTCACACCTGAGTTCCATGATTATTGCCTGCTGACTGTTTGATTCGTGCCTACTCAGCTCTTTGTTTATAGCCTCCAGAGGCACATGATCAGTGTATGATAGCAAACATGATCAGCGCATGATCAGTCACATGATCAGCGCCATTAAGTCACGTGATCACTACATGATAGTCATGTGATCAGTCCATGCTCAGTCACGGTATCAGTGCATGATCAGCCACGTGATCAGTGCATGATCTGTCACAATATTAGTGTATGATCATCCACGTGATCAGTGCACGGGCAGTCATGTGATCAGTGCATGATATAGACGTGAACAGTGCATGATCAGTCTCGTGATCAGTGCATGATCAGCCACGTGATCAGTTCATGATCAGCCAGGTGATCATTTCATGATAGCTATGTGGTCAGTTAATGATTTGTCACGTGATCTGTGCATGACCAGGCAGGTGGTCAGTGTATGATCATCGACATGATCAGTGCATGATCCGTCACCTAATGGGTGTATGATCAGTCACCTGACTGGTACATGGTAGCTACATGATCATTGCATGATCAGCCACGTGAGTAGTGCATGATAGCCACGTGATCACTGCATGATCAGTCACGTGATCAGTGCATGATCAGTCATGTAATCTGTGCATGACCAGGCACGTGATCAGTGTATGACCAGCCAAGTAATCAGTGCATGATAGCCACGTGATCAGTGCATGATCAGTCACGTGATCAGTGCATTATCAGTCACGTGATCAGTGCATGATCAGTCTCGTGATCAGTGCATGATCAGTCACGTGATCAGTGCATGATCAGCCACGTGATCAGTGCATGATCAGCCACGTGATCAGTGCATGATCAGCCACATGATCAATGCATGATCAGTCACGTGATCACTGCATGATCAGCCACGTGTTCAGTGCATGACCAGGCACGTGATCAGTGTATGTCCAGCCAAGTGATCAGTGCATGATAGCCACGTGATCAGTGCATGATCAGTCACGTGATCAGTGCATGATCAGTTATGTGATCAGTGTATGATCAGCCATGTGAGTAGTGCATGATAGCCACGTGATCACTGCATGATCAGTCACGTGATGAGTGCATGTTCAGTCATGTGACCAGTACATGGTAGCTGCGTGATCATGGCATGATCAGCCAGGTGAGCAGTGCATGATAGCCACGTGATCAGTGCATGAAAAGACACGAGATCAGTGCATGATCAGTCACGTGATCAGTGCATGATCAGTCACGTGATCAGTGCATGACCACGCACGTGATCAGTGAATGTCCAGCCAAGTGATCAGTGCATGATAGCCACGTGATCAGTGCATGATCAGTCACGTGATCAGTGCATGATCAGTTATGTGATCAGTGTATGATCAGCCACGTGATCAGTGCATGATCAGCCACATGATCAGTGCATGATCAATTACGTGATCAGTGCATGATCAGTCACGTGACCAGTACATGGTAGTTACATGATCATTGCCTGATCAGCCACGTGATCAGTGCATGATAGTCACATAATCAGTGCATGATAGCCACGTGATCAGTGCATGATCAGTCATGTGATACGTGTGTGATCAGCCACGTGATCAGTGCATGTTGAGCCATGTGATCAGTGCAGGATCAATTACGTGATCAGTGCATGATCAGTCACGTGACCAGTACATTGTTGCTTCGTGATCGTTGCATGATCAGCCACGTGAGCAGAGCATGATAGCCACGTGATCAGTGCATGATCAGTCACGTGATCATTGCATGATCAGTCACGTGATCAGTGCATGATCATTTACGTGATCAGTGCATGATCAGTCACGTGATCAGTATATGGTAGCTACGTGATCATTCCATGACAGCCACGTGAGCAGTGCATGATAGCCACGTGATGTGCATGATCAGTCACGTGATCAGTGTATGATCAGCCACGTGATCAGTGCATGAGTGCCACGTGATCAGTGCATGATAGTCACGTGATCAGTGTATGATCAGTCACGTGATCAGTGCATGATCAGTCACGTGATCAGTGCATGATAGCTACGTGATCAGTGCATGATCAGCCACGTGATCAGTGCATGATAGCCACGTGATCAGTGCATGATCAGTCACGTGATCAGTGCATGATCAGTCACGTGACCAGTGCATGATAGCTGCGTGATCAGTGCATGATCAGCCACGTGATCAGTGCATGATAGCCACGTGATCAGTGCATGATCAGTCACGTGATCAGTGCATGATCAGTCACGTGATCAGTGCATGATCAGCCACGTGATCAGTGCATGATCAGGCACGTGATCAGTGCATGATCAGCCACGTGATCAGTGCATGATAGCCACGTGATCAGTGCATGATCAGTCACGTGATCAGTGCATGATCAGTTACGTGATCAGTGCATGATCAGCCACGTGATCAGTGCATGATCAATTACGTGATCAGTGCATGATCAGTCACGTGATCAGTGCATGATAGCTACGTGATCAGTGCATGATCAGCCACGTGATCAGTGCATGATAGCCACGTGATCAGTGCATGATAGCCACGTGATCAGTGCATGATCAGTCACGTGATCAGTGCATGATCAGCCACGTGATCAGTGCATGATCAGCCACGTGATCAGTGCATGACAGCCACGTGATCAGTGCATGATCAGTCACGTGATCATGTGTGATCAGCCACGTGATCAGTGCATGATCAGCCACGTGATCAGTGCATGATCAATCACGTGATCAGTGCATGATCAGTCACGTGACCAGTACATGGTTGCTACGTGATCAGTGCATGATCAGCCACGTGATCAGTGCATGATAGCCACGTGATCAGTGCATGATCAGCCACGTGATCAGTGCATGATGCCACGTGATCAGTGCATGATAGTCACGTGATCAGTGCATGATCAGCCACGTGATCAGTGCATGATCAGCCACGTGATCAGTGCATGATCAGCCACGTGATCAGTGCATGATCAGCCACGTGATCAGTGCATGATCAGCCACGTGATCAGTGCATGATCAGTCACGTGACCAGTACATGGTTGCTACGTGATCGTTGCATGATCAGCCACGTGAGCAGTACATGGTAGCCACGTGATCAGTGCATGATCAGTCACGTGATCAGTACATGATCAGTCACGTGAACAGTGCATGATCATTTACGTGATCAGTGCATGATCAGTCACGTTGCCAGTATATGGTTGCTACGTGATCATTCCATGACGAGCCACGTGAGCAGTGCATGATAGCCACGTGATGTGTGCATGAGTTACGTGAGCAGAGTATGATCAGCCACGTGATCAGTGCATGAGTGCCACGTGATCAGTGCATGATATGTCACGTTACAGGTGTGTGATCAGCCACGTGAACAGTGCATGTTCAGCCACGTGATCAGTGCATGATAGCCACGTGATCAGTGCATGATCAGTTACGTGAGCAGTGTATGATCAGCCACGTGATCAGTGCATGGTCAGACACGTGAACAGTGTATGATCAGCCACGTGATCAGTGCATGATATCCAAGTGATCAGTGCATGATCATCACGTGATCAGTGTATGATCAGCCACGTGAACAGTGCATGCTCAGTCACGTGATCAGGGCCTGCTGAGCTGCGTGATTACTGTCTGCTCATCTGCTTGACAATTGCCAGCTGAGCTGCACGATTCCTGCCTGTCATCTGCTTGACAATTGCCAGCTGTGCTGCGTAATTCCTGCCTGCTCAGCTGCTTGATTATTGCCAGCTGAGCAGCATGATTCCTCACACCTGAGTTCCATGATTATTGCCTGCTGACTGTTTGATTCGTGCCTACTCAGCTCTTTGTTTATTGCCTCCAGAGGCACATGATCAGTGTATGATAGCAAACATGATCAGCGCATGATCAGTCACATGATCAGCGCCATTAAGTCACGTGATCACTACATGATAGTCATGTGATCAGTCCATGCTCAGTCACGGTATCAGTGCATGATCAGCCACGTGATCAGTGCATGATCTGTCACATGATTAGTGTATGATCATCCACGTGATCAGTGCATGGGCAGTCATGTGATCAGTGCATGATATAGACGTGATCAGTGCATGATCAGTCTCGTGATCAGTGCATGATCAGCCACGTGATCAGTGCATGATCAGCCACGTGATCAGTGCATGATCAGCCACGTGATCAGTGCATGATCAGTCACGTGATCAGTGCATGATCAGCCACGTGATCAGTGCATGATCAGCCACGTGATCAGTGCATGATCAGTCACGTGATCAGTGCATGATCAGTCACGTGACCAGTACATGGTAGCTACGTGATCAGTGCATGATCAGCCACGTGAGCAGTGCATGATAGCCACGTGATCAGTGCATGATCAGTCACGTGATCAGTGCATGATCAGTCACGTGATCAGTGCATGATCAGCCACGTGATCAGTGCATGATCAGCCACGTGATCAGTGCATGATAGCCACGTGATCAGTGCATGATCAGTCACGTGATCAGTGCATGATCAGTCACGTGATCAGTGCATGATCAGTCACGTGATCAGTGCATGATCAGTCACGTGATCAGTGCATGATCAGCCACGTGATCAGTGCATGATCAGCCACGTGATCAGTGCATGATCAGCCACGTGATCAGTGCATGATCAGTCACGTGATCAGTGCATGATCAGCCACGTGATCAGTGCATGATCAGTCACGTGATCAGTGCATGATCAGCCACGTGATCAGTGCATGATAGCCACGTGATCAGTGCATGATCAGTCACGTGATCAGTGCATGATCAGTTACGTGATCAGTGCATGATCAGCCACGTGATCAGTGCATGATAGCCACGTGATCAGTGCATGATCAGTCACGTGATCAGTGCATGATCAGTCACGTGATCAGTACATGGTAGCTGCGTGATCATGCATGATCAGCCACGTGATCAGTGCATGATAGCCACGTGATCAGTGCATGATCAGCCACGTGATCAGTGCATGATCAGTCACGTGATCAGTGCATGATCAGCCACGTGATCAGTGCATGATCAGGCACGTGATCAGTGCATGATCAGCCACGTGATCAGTGCATGATAGCCACGTGATCAGTGCATGATCAGTCACGTGATCAGTGCATGATCAGTTACGTGATCAGTGCATGATCAGCCACGTGATCAGTGCATGATCAGCCACGTGATCAGTGCATGATCAATTACGTGATCAGTGCATGATCAGTCACGTGACCAGTGCATGGTAGCTACGTGATCATTCCATGATCAGCCACGTGATCAGTGCATGATAGCCACGTGATCAGTGCATGATAGCCACGTGATCAGTGCATGATCAGTCACGTGATACGTGTGTGTCAGCCACGTGATCAGTGCATGATAGTCACGTGATCAGTGCATGATCAGTCACGTGATCAGTGCATGATCAGCCACGTGATCAGTGCATGATAGCCACGTGATCAGTGCATGATCAGCCACGTGATCAGTGCATGATAGCCACGTGATCAGTGCATGATCAGTCACGTGATCAGTGCATGATCAGCCACGTGATCAGTGCATGATCAGCCACGTGATCAGTGCATGATCAATTACGTGATCAGTGCATGATCAGTCACGTGACCAGTACATGGTAGCTACGTGATCATTGCATGATCAGCCACGTGAGCAGTGCATGATAGCCACGTGATCAGTGCATGATCAGTCACGTGATCAGTGCATGATCAGTCACGTGATCAGTGCATGATCAGCCACGTGATCAGTGCATGATCAGTCACGTGATCAGTGCATGATAGCCACGTGATCAGTGCATGATCAGCCACGTGAGCAGTGCATGATCAGCCACGTGATCAGTGCATGAGTCACGTGATCAGTGTATGATCAGCCACGTGATCAGTGCATGATATCCAAGTGATCAGTGCATGATCATCACGTGATCAGTGTATGATCAGCCACGTGAACAGTGCATGCTCAGTCACGTGATCTGGGCCTGCTGAGCTGCGTGATTACTGTCTGCTCATCTGCTTGACAATTGCCAGCTGAGCTGCATGATTCCTGCCTGTCATCTGCTTGACAATTGCCAGCTGTGCTGCGTAATTCCTGCCTGCTCAGCTGCTTGATTATTGCCAGCTGAGCAGCATGATTCCTCACACCTGAGTTCCATGATTATTGCCTGCTGACTGTTTGATTCGTGCCTACTCAGCTCTTTGTTTATTGCCTCCAGAGGCACATGATCAGTGTATGATAGCAAACATGATCAGCGCATGATCAGTCACATGATCAGCGCCATTAAGTCACGTGATCACTACATGATAGTCATGTGATCAGTCCATGCTCAGTCACGGTATCAGTGCATGATCAGCCACGTGATCAGTGCATGATCTGTCACAAGATTAGTGTATGATCATCCACGTGATCAGTGCATGGGCAGTCATGTGATCAGTGCATGATATAGACGTGAACAGTGCATGATCAGTCTCGTGATCAGTGCATGATAGCCACGTGATCAGTGCATGATCAGTCACCTGATGGGTGTATGATCATTCACGTGACCTGTACATGGTAGGTACATGATCATTGCATGATCAGCCACGTGAGTAGTGCATGATAGCCACGTGATCAGTGCATGATCAGTCACGTGATCAGTGCATGATCAGTCATGTGACCAGTACATGGTAGCTGCGTGATCATGGCATGATCAGCCACGTGATCAGTGCATGATAGCCACGTGATCAGTGCATGATCAGTCACGTGATCAGTGCATGATCAGTCACGTGATCAGTGCATGATCAGCCACGTGATCAGTGCATGATAGCCACGTGATCAGTGCATGATCAGTCACGTGATCAGTGCATGATCAGTCACGTGATCAGTGCATGATCAGCCACGTGATCAGTGCATGATCAGCCACGTGATCAGTGCATGATCAGTTACGTGATCAGTGCATGATCAGTCACGTGACCAGTGCATGGTAGCTACGTGATCATTGCATGATCAGCCACGTGATCAGTGCATGATAGCCACGTGATCAGTGCATGATAGCCACGTGATCAGTGCATGATCAGTCATGTGATAGTGTGTGATCAGCCACGTGATCAGTGCATGATAGCCACGTGATCAGTGCATGACAGTCACGTGATCAGTGCATGATAGCCACGTGATCAGTGCATGATAGCCACGTGATCAGTGCATGATAGCCACGTGATCAGTGCATGATCAGTCACGTGATACATGTGTGATCAGCCACGTGATCAGTGCATGATGAGCCACGTGATCAGTGCAGGATCAATTACGTGATCAGTGCATGATCAGTCACGTGACCAGTACATGGTTGCTACGTGACCGTTGCATGATCAGCCACGTGAGCAGAGCATGGTAGCCACGTGATCAGTGCATGATCAGTCACGTGATCAGTACATGATCAGTCACGGGAACAGTGCATGATCATTTACGTGATCTTTGCATGATCAGTCACGTTGACAGTATATGGTTGCTACGTGATCATTCCATGACGAGCCACGTGAGCAGTGCATGATAGCAACGTGATGTGTGCATGAGTTACGTGAGCAGAGTACGATCAGCCACGTGATCAGTGCATGAGTGCCACGTGATCAGTGCATGATATGTCACGTTACAGGTGTGTGATCAGCCACGTGAACAGTGCATGTTCAGCCACGTGATCAGTGCATGATAGCCACGTGATCAGTGCATGATCAGTTACGTGAACAGTGTATGATCAGCCACGTGATCAGTGCATGATATCCAAGTGATCAGTGCATGATCATCACGTGATCAGTGTATGATCAGCAACGTGAACAGTGCATGCTCAGTCACGTGATCAGGGCCTGCTGAGCTGCGTGATTACTGTCTGCTCATCTGCTTGACAATTGCCAGATGAGCTGCACGATTCCTGCCTGTCATCTGCTTGACAATTGCCAGCTGTGCTGCGTAATTCCTGCCTGCTCAGCTGCTTGATTATTGCCAGCTGAGCAGCATGATTTCTCACACCTGAGTTCCATGATTATTGCCTGCTGACTGTTTGATTCGTGCCTACTCAGCTCTTTGTTTATTGCCTCCAGAGGCACATGATCAGTGTATGATAGCAAACATGATCAGCGCATGATCAGTCACATGATCAGCGCCATTAAGTCACGTGATCACTACATGATAGTCATGTGATCAGTCCATGCTCAGTCACGGTATCAGTGCATGATCAGCCACGTGATCAGTGCATGATCTGTCACATGATTAGTGTATGATCATCCACGTGATCAGTGCATGGGCAGTCATGTGATCAGTGCATGATATAGACGTGATCAGTGCATGATCAGTCTCGTGATCAGTGCATGATAGCCACGTGATCAGTGCATGATCAGTCACGTGATCAGTGCATGATCAGCACGTGATCAGTGCATGATCAGTCACGTGATCAGTGCATGATCAGCCACGTGATCAGTGCATGATCAGCCACGTGATCAGTGCATGATCAGTCACGTGATCAGTGCATGATCAGTCACGTGACCAGTACATGGTAGCTACGTGATCAGTGCATGATCAGCCACGTGAGCAGTGCATGATAGCCACGTGATCAGTGCATGATCAGTCACGTGATCAGTGCATGATCAGTCACGTGATCAGTGCATGATCAGCCACGTGATCAGTGCATGATCAGCCACGTGATCAGTGCATGATAGCCACGTGATCAGTGCATGATCAGTCACGTGATCAGTGCATGATCAGTCACGTGATCAGTGCATGATCAGTCACGTGATCAGTGCATGATCAGTCACGTGATCAGTGCATGATCAGCCACGTGATCAGTGCATGATCAGCCACGTGATCAGTGCATGATCAGCCACGTGATCAGTGCATGATCAGTCACGTGATCAGTGCATGATCAGCCACGTGATCAGTGCATGATCAGTCACGTGATCAGTGCATGATCAGCCACGTGATCAGTGCATGATAGCCACGTGATCAGTGCATGATCAGTCACGTGATCAGTGCATGATCAGTCACGTGATCAGTGCATGATCAGCCACGTGATCAGTGCATGATAGCCACGTGATCAGTGCATGATCAGTCACGTGATCAGTGCATGATCAGTCACGTGACCAGTGCATGGTAGCTGCGTGATCATGCATGATCAGCCACGTGATCAGTGCATGATAGCCACGTGATCAGTGCATGATCAGTCACGTGATCAGTGCATGATCAGTCACGTGATCAGTGCATGATCAGTCACGTGATCAGTGCATGATCAGCACGTGATCAGTGCATGATCAGCCACGTGATCAGTGCATGATAGCCACGTGATCAGTGCATGATCAGTCACGTGATCAGTGCATGATCAGTTACGTGATCAGTGCATGATCAGCCACGTGATCAGTGCATGATCAGCCACGTGATCAGTGCATGATCAGTTACGTGATCAGTGCATGATCAGTCACGTGACCAGTGCATGATAGCTACGTGATCAGTGCATGATCAGCCACGTGATCAGTGCATGATAGCCACGTGATCAGTGCATGATAGCCACGTGATCAGTGCATGATCAGTCACGTGATCAGTGCATGATCAGCCACGTGATCAGTGCATGATGAGCCACGTGATCAGTGCATGATCAATTACGTGATCAGTGCATGATCAGTCACGTGATCAGTACATGGTTGCTACGTGATCGTGCATGATCAGCCACGTGATCAGTGCATGATAGCCACGTGATCAGTGCATGATCAGTCACGTGATCAGTGCATGATCAGTCACGTGATCAGTGCATGATCAGTCACGTGATCAGTGCATGATCAGTCACGTGATCAGTGCATGATAGCTACGTGATCAGTGCATGATCAGCCACGTGATCAGTGCATGATAGCCACGTGATCAGTGCATGATCAGTCACGTGATCAGTGCATGATCAGCCACGTGATCAGTGCATGAGTGCCACGTGATCAGTGCATGATAGTCACGTGATCAGTGCATGATCAGTCACGTGATCAGTGCATGATCAGTCACGTGACCAGTACATGGTAGCTACATGATCATTGCATGATCAGCCACGTGATAGTGCATGATAGCCACGTGATCAGTGCATGATCAGTCACGTGATCAGTGCATGATCAGTCATGTGACCAGTACATGGTAGCTGCGTGATCATGCATGATCAGCCACGTGATCAGTGCATGATAGCCACGTGATCAGTGCATGATCAGTCACGTGATCAGTGCATGATCAGTCACGTGATCAGTGCATGATCAGCCACGTGATCAGTGCATGATCAGCCACGTGATCAGTGCATGATCAGCCACGTGATCAGTGCATGATAGCCACGTGATCAGTGCATGATCAGTCACGTGATCAGTGCATGATCAGTCACGTGATCAGTGCATGATCAGCCACGTGATCAGTGCATGATCAATTACGTGATCAGTGCATGATCAGTCACGTGATCAGTACATGGTAGCTACGTGATCATTGCATGATCAGCCACGTGATCAGTGCATGATAGCCACGTGATCAGTGCATGATAGCCACGTGATCAGTGCATGATCAGTCACGTGATCGTGCATGATCAGCCACGTGATCAGTGCATGTCAGCCACGTGATCAGTGCATGATAGCCACGTGATCAGTGCATGATCAGTCACGTGATCAGTGCATGATCAGCCACGTGATCAGTGCATGATCAGCCACGTGATCAGTGCATGATCAATTACGTGATCAGTGCATGATCAGTCACGTGACCAGTACATGGTTGCTACGTGATCGTGCATGATCAGCCACGTGAGCAGTGCATGATAGCCACGTGATCAGTGCATGATCAGCCACGTGATCAGTGCATGAGTGCCACGTGATCAGTGCATGATATGTCACGTGACAGGTGTGTGATCAGCCACGTGAACAGTGCATGTTCAGCCACGTGATCAGTGCATGATAGCCACGTGATCAGTGCATGATCAGTTACGTGAGCAGTGTATGATCAGCCACGTGATCAGTGCATGGTCAGACACGTGAACAGTGTATGATCAGCCACGTGATCAGTGCATGATATCCAAGTGATCAGTGCATGATCATCACGTGATCAGTGTATGATCAGCCACGTGAACAGTGCATGCTCAGTCACGTGATCTGGGCCTGCTGAGCTGCGTGATTACTGTCTGCTCATCTGCTTGACAATTGCCAGCTGAGCTGCACGATTCCTGCCTGTCATCTGCTTGACAATTGCCAGCTGTGCTGCGTAATTCCTGCCTGCTCAGCTGCTTGATTATTGCCAGCTGAGCAGCATGATTCCTCACACCTGAGTTCCATGATTATTGCCTGCTGACTGTTTGATTCGTGCCTACTCAGCTCTTTGTTTATTGCCTCCAGAGGCACATGATCAGTGTATGATAGCAAACATGATCAGCGCATGATCAGTCACATGATCAGCGCCATTAAGTCACGTGATCACTACATGATAGTCATGTGATCAGTCCATGCTCAGTCACGGTATCAGTGCATGATCAGCCACGTGATCAGTGCATGATCAGTCACGTGATCAGTGCATGATCAGTCACGTGATCGTTGCATGATCAGTCACGTGATCAGTGCATGATCAGGCACGTGATCAGTGCATGATCAGCCACGTGATCAGTGCATGATAGCCACGTGATCAGTGCATGATCAGTCACGTGATCAGTGCATGATCAGTTACGTGATCAGTGCATGATCAGCCACGTGATCAGTGCATGATCAGCCACGTGATCAGTGCATGATCAGTTACGTGATCAGTGCATGATCAGTCACGTGACCAGTGCATGGTAGCTACGTGATCAGTGCATGATCAGCCACGTGATCAGTGCATGATAGCCACGTGATCAGTGCATGATATCCACGTGATCAGTGCATGACAGTCACGTGATCAGTGCATGAGAGCCACGTGATCAGTGCATGATCAGTCACGTGATACATGTGTGATCAGCCACGTGATCAGTGCATGATGAGCCACGTGATCAGTGCAGGATCAATTACGTGATCAGTGCATGATCAGTCACGTGACCAGTACATGGTTGCTACGTGATCGTTGCATGATCAGCCACGTGAGCAGAACATGATAGCCACGTGATCAGTGCATGATCAGTCACGTGATCAGTACATGATCAGTCACGTGAACAGTGCATGATCATTTACGTGATCTGTGCATGATCAGTCACGTGACCAGTATATGGTTGCTACGTGATCATTCCATGACGAGCCACGTGAGCAGTGCATGATAGCCACGTGATGTGTGCTTGAGTTACGTGAGCATAGTATGATCAGCCACGTGATCAGTGCATGAGTGCCACGTGATCAGTGCATGATATGTCACGTGACAGGTGTGTGATCAGCCACGTGAACAGTGCATGTTCAGCCACGTGATCAGTGCATGATAGCCACGTGATCAGTGCATGATCAGTTACGTGAGCAGTGTATGATCAGCCACGTGATCAGTGCATGGTCAGACACGTGAACAGTGTATGATCAGCCACGTGATCAGTGCATGATATCCAAGTGATCAGTGCATGATCATCACGTGATCAGTGTATGATCAGCCACGTGAACAGTGCATGCTCAGTCACGTGATCTGGGCCTGCTGAGCTGCGTGATTACTGTCTGCTCATCTGCTTGACAATTGCCAGCTGAGCTGCACGATTCCTGCCTGTCATCTGCTTGACAATTGCCAGCTGTGCTGCGTAATTCCTGCCTGCTCAGCTGCTTGATTATTGCCAGCTGAGCAGCATGATTCCTCACACCTGAGTTCCATGATTATTGCCTGCTGACTGTTTGATTCGTGCCTACTCAGCTCTTTGTTTATTGCCTCCAGAGGCACATGATCAGTGTATGATAGCAAACATGATCAGCGCATGATCAGTCACATGATCAGCGCCATTAAGTCACGTGATCACTACATGATAGTCATGTGATCAGTCCATGCTCAGTCACGGTATCAGTGCATGATCAGCCACGTGATCAGTGCATGATCTGTCACATGATTAGTGTATGATCATCCACGTGATCAGTGCATGGGCAGTCATGTGATCAGTGCATGATATAGACGTGATCAGTGCATGATCAGTCTCGTGATCAGTGCATGATAGCCACGTGATCAGTGCATGATCAGTCACCTGATGGGTGTATGATCATTCACGTGTCCTGTACATGGTAGCTACATGATCATTGCATGATCAGCCACGTGAGTAGTGCATGATAGCCACGTGACCACTGCATGATCAGTCACGTGATCAGTGCATGATCAGTCATGTGACCAGTACATGGTAGCTGCGTGATCATGCATGATCAGCCACGTGAGCAGTGCATGATAGCCACGTGATCAGTGCATGATCAGTCACGTGATCAGTGCATGTCCAGCCACGTGATCAGTGCATGATAGCCACGTGATCAGTGCATGATCAGTCACGTGATCAGTGCATGATCAGTTACGTGATCAGTGCATGATCAGCCACGTGATCAGTGCATGATCAGCCACGTGATCAGTGCATGATCAATTACGTGATCAGTGCATGATCAGTCACGTGATCAGTACATGATAGCTACGTGATCAGTGCATGATCAGCCACGTGATCAGTGCATGATAGCCACGTGATCAGTGCATGATCAGCCACGTGATCAGTGCATGATCAGCCACGTGATCAGTGCATGATCAGTCACGTGATCAGTGCATGATCAGCCACGTGATCAGTGCATGATAGCCACGTGATCAGTGCATGATCAGTCACGTGATCAGTGCATGATCAGCCACGTGATCAGTGCATGATCAGCCACGTGATCAGTGCATGATCAATTACGTGATCAGTGCATGATCAGTCATGTGTCAGTGCATGATAGCTACGTGATCAGTGCATGATCAGCCACGTGATCAGTGCATGATAGCCACGTGATCAGTGCATGATAGCCACGTGATCAGTGCATGATCAGTCACGTGATCATGTGTGATCAGCCACGTGATCAGTGCATGATAGCCACGTGATCAGTGCATGATCAGTCACGTGATCAGTGTGATCAGCCACGTGATCAGTGCATGATAGCCACGTGATCAGTGCATGACAGCCACGTGATCAGTGCATGATCAGTCACGTGATACGTGTGTGATCAGCCACGTGATCAGTGCATGATAGCCACGTGATCAGTGCATGACAGTCACGTGATCAGTGCATGATAGCCACGTGATCAGTGCATGATCAGTCACGTGATCATGTGTGATCAGCCACGTGATCAGTGCATGATCAGCCACGTGATCAGTGCATGATCAATTACGTGATCAGTGCATGATCAGTCACGTGACCAGTACATGGTAGCTACGTGATCGTTGCATGATCAGCCACGTGAGCAGTGCATGATAGCCACGTGATCAGTGCATGATCAGTCACGTGATCAGTGCATGATCAGTCACGTGATCAGTGCATGATCAGCCACGTGATCAGTGCATGATCAGTCACGTGACAGTGCATGATAGCCACGTGATCAGTGCATGACGAGCCACGTGATCAGTGCATGATAGCCACGTGATCAGTGCATGAGTTACGTGATCAGTGTATGATCAGCCACGTGATCAGTGCATGATGCCACGTGATCAGTGCATGATAGCCACGTGATCAGTGTGTGATCAGCCACGTGATCAGTGCATGATCAGCCACGTGAACAGTGCATGCTCAGTCACGTGATCAGGGCCTGCTGAGCTGCGTGATTACTGTCTGCTCATCTGCTTGACAATTGCCAGCTGAGCTGCACGATTCCTGCCTGTCATCTGCTTGACAATTGCCAGCTGTGCTGCGTAATTCCTGCCTGCTCAGCTGCTTGATTATTGCCAGCTGAGCAGCATGATTCCTCACACCTGAGTTCCATGATTATTGCCTGCTGACTGTTTGATTCGTGCCTACTCAGCTCTTTGTTTATTGCCTCCAGAGGCACATGATCAGTGTATGATAGCAAACATGATCAGCGCATGATCAGTCACATGATCAGCGCCATTAAGTCACGTGATCACTACATGATAGTCATGTGATCAGTCCATGCTCAGTCACGGTATCAGTGCATGATCAGCCACGTGATCAGTGCATGATCTGTCACAATATTAGTGTATGATCATCCACGTGATCAGTGCATGGGCAGTCATGTGATCAGTGCATGATATAGACGTGATCAGTGCATGATCAGTCACGTGATCAGTGCATGATCAGCCACGTGATCAGTGCATGATCAGCCACGTGATCAGTGCATGATCAGCACGTGATCAGTGCATGATCAGTCACGTGATCAGTGCATGATCAGCCACGTGATCAGTGCATGATCAGCCACGTGATCAGTGCATGATCAGTCACGTGATCAGTGCATGATCAGTCACGTGACAGTACATGGTAGCTACGTGATCAGTGCATGATCAGCCACGTGAGCAGTGCATGATAGCCACGTGATCAGTGCATGATCAGTCACGTGATCAGTGCATGATCAGTCATGTGATCAGTGCATGATCAGTCACGTGATCAGTGCATGATCAGGCACGTGATCAGTGCATGACAGCCACGTGATCAGTGCATGATAGCCACGTGATCAGTGCATGATCAGTCACGTGATCAGTGCATGATCAGTCACGTGATCAGTGCATGATCAGTCACGTGATCAGTGCATGATCAGTCACGTGATCAGTGCATGATCAGCCACGTGATCAGTGCATGATCAGCCACGTGATCAGTGCATGATCAGCCACGTGATCAGTGCATGATCAGTCACGTGATCAGTGCATGATCAGCCACGTGATCAGTGCATGATCAGTCACGTGATCAGTGCATGATCAGCCACGTGATCAGTGCATGATAGCCACGTGATCAGTGCATGATCAGTCACGTGATCAGTGCATGATCAGTTACGTGATCAGTGCATGATCAGCCACGTGATCAGTGCATGATAGCCACGTGATCAGTGCATGATCAGTCACGTGATCAGTGCATGATCAGTCACGTGACCAGTACATGGTAGCTGCGTGATCATGCATGATCAGCCACGTGATCAGTGCATGATAGCCACGTGATCAGTGCATGATCAGTCACGTGATCAGTGCATGATCAGTCACGTGATCAGTGCATGATCAGTCACGTGATCAGTGCATGATCAGCACGTGATCAGTGCATGTCCAGCCACGTGATCAGTGCATGATAGCCACGTGATCAGTGCATGATCAGTCACGTGATCAGTGCATGATCAGTTACGTGATCAGTGCATGATCAGCCACGTGATCAGTGCATGATCAGCCACGTGATCAGTGCATGATCAATCACGTGATCAGTGCATGATCAGTCACGTGACCAGTGCATGATAGCTACGTGATCAGTGCATGATCAGCCACGTGATCAGTGCATGATAGCCACGTGATCAGTGCATGATAGCCACGTGATCAGTGCATGATCAGTCACGTGATACGTGTGTGATCAGCCACGTGATCAGTGCATGATCAGCCACGTGATCAGTGCATGATCAATTACGTGATCAGTGCATGATCAGTCACGTGATCAGTGCATGGTTGCTACGTGATCAGTGCATGATCAGCCACGTGATCAGTGCATGATAGCCACGTGATCAGTGCATGATCAGTCACGTGATCAGTGCATGATCAGTCACGTGATCAGTGCATGATCAGTTACGTGATCAGTGCATGATCAGTCACGTGATCAGTGCATGATAGCTACGTGATCAGTGCATGACAGCCACGTGATCAGTGCATGATAGCCACGTGATCAGTGCATGATCAGTCACGTGATCAGTGCATGATCAGCCACGTGATCAGTGCATGATGCCACGTGATCAGTGCATGATAGTCACGTGATCAGTGCATGATCAGTCACGTGATCAGTGCATGATCAGTCACGTGATCAGTGCATGGTAGCTACATGATCAGTGCATGATCAGCCACGTGATCAGTGCATGATAGCCACGTGATCAGTGCATGATCAGTCACGTGATCAGTGCATGATCAGTCACGTGATCAGTGCATGGTAGCTGCGTGATCATGCATGATCAGCCACGTGATCAGTGCATGATAGCCACGTGATCAGTGCATGATCAGTCACGTGATCAGTGCATGATCAGTCACGTGATCAGTGCATGATCAGCCACGTGATCAGTGCATGATCAGCACGTGATCAGTGCATGTTCAGCCACGTGATCAGTGCATGATAGCCACGTGATCAGTGCATGATCAGTCACGTGATCAGTGCATGATCAGTCACGTGATCAGTGCATGATCAGCCACGTGATCAGTGCATGATCAATCACGTGATCAGTGCATGATCAGTCACGTGATCAGTGCATGATAGCTACGTGATCAGTGCATGATCAGCCACGTGATCAGTGCATGATAGCCACGTGATCAGTGCATGATCAGTCACGTGATCAGTGCATGATCAGCCACGTGATCAGTGCATGATCAGCCACGTGATCAGTGCATGATCAGCCACGTGATCAGTGCATGATCAGTCACGTGATCAGTGCATGATCAGCCACGTGATCAGTGCATGATCAGCCACGTGATCAGTGCATGATCAGTTACGTGATCAGTGCATGATCAGTCACGTGACCAGTACATGGTAGCTACGTGATCATTCCATGATCAGCCACGTGAGCAGTGCATGATAGCCACGTGATCAGTGCATGATCAGCCACGTGATCAGTGCATGAGTGCCACGAGATCAGTGCATGATATGTCACGTGACAGTTGTGTGATCAGCCACGTGAGCAGTGCATGTTCAGCCACGTGATCAGTGCATGATAGCCACGTGATCAGTGCATGATCAGTTACGTGAGCAGTGTATGATCAGCCACGTGATCAGTGCATGGTCAGACACGTGAACAGTGTATGATCAGCCACGTGATCAGTGCATGATATCCAAGTGATCAGTGCATGATCATCACGTGATCAGTGTATGATCAGCCACGTGAACAGTGCATGCTCAGTCACGTGATCTGGGCCTGCTGAGCTGCGTGATTACTGTCTGCTCATCTGCTTGACAATTGCCAGCTGAGCTGCACGATTCCTGCCTGTCATCTGCTTGACAATTGCCAGCTGTGCTGCGTAATTCCTGCCTGCTCAGCTGCTTGATTATTGCCAGCTGAGCAGCATGATTCCTCACACCTGAGTTCCATGATTATTGCCTGCTGACTGTTTGATTCGTGCCTACTCAGCTCTTTGTTTATTGCCTCCAGAGGCACATGATCAGTGTATGATAGCAAACATGATCAGCGCATGATCAGTCACATGATCAGCGCCATTAAGTCACGTGATCACTACATGATAGTCATGTGATCAGTCCATGCTCAGTCACGGTATCAGTGCATGATCAGCCACGTGATCAGTGCATGATCAGTCACGTGATCAGTGCATGATCAGTCACGTGATCAGTGCATGATCAGTCACGTGATCAGTGCATGATCAGGCACGTGATCAGTGCATGATCAGCCACGTGATCAGTGCATGATAGCCACGTGATCAGTGCATGATCAGTCACGTGATCAGTGCATGATCAGTTACGTGATCAGTGCATGATCAGCCACGTGATCAGTGCATGATCAGCCACGTGATCAGTGCATGATCAGTTACGTGATCAGTGCATGATCAGTCACGTGACCAGTACATGGTAGCTACGTGATCATTGCATGATCAGCCACGTGATCAGTGCATGATAGCCACGTGATCAGTGCATGATATCCACGTGATCAGTGCATGACAGTCACGTGATCAGTGCATGATAGCCACGTGATCAGTGCATGATCAGTCACGTGATCATGTGTGATCAGCCACGTGATCAGTGCATGATGAGCCACGTGATCAGTGCATGATCAATTACGTGATCAGTGCATGATCAGTCACGTGACCAGTACATGGTTGCTACGTGATCGTTGCATGATCAGCCACGTGAGCAGTGCATGATAGCCACGTGATCAGTGCATGATCAGTCACGTGATCAGTACATGATCAGTCACGTGAACAGTGCATGATCATTTACGTGATCAGTGCATGATCAGTCACGTTGCCAGTATATGGTAGCTACGTGATCATTCCATGACGAGCCACGTGAGCAGTGCATGATAGCCACGTGATGTGTGCATGAGTTACGTGAGCAGAGTGTGATCAGCCACGTGATCAGTGCATGAGTGCCACGTGATCAGTGCATGATATGTCACGTGACAGGTGTGTGATCAGCCACGTGAACAGTGCATGTTCAGCCACGTGATCAGTGCATGATAGCCACGTGATCAGTGCATGATCAGTTACGTGAGCAGTGTATGATCAGCCACGTGATCAGTGCATGGTCAGACACGTGAACAGTGTATGATCAGCCACGTGATCAGTGCATGATATCCAAGTGATCAGTGCATGATCATCACGTGATCAGTGTATGATCAGCCACGTGAACAGTGCATGCTCAGTCACGTGATCTGGGCCTGCTGAGCTGCGTGATTACTGTCTGCTCAGCTGCTTGATTATTGCCAGCTGAGCAGCATGATTCCTCACACCTGAGTTCCATGATTATTGCCTGCTGACTGTTTGATTCGTGCCTACTCAGCTCTTTGTTTATTGCCTCCAGAGGCACATGATCCGTGTATGATAGCAAACATGATCAGCGCATGATCAGTCACATGATCAGCGCCATTAAGTCACGTGATCACTACATGATACTCATGTGATCAGTCCATGCTCAGTCACGGTATCAGTGCATGATCAGCCACGTGATCAGTGCATGATCAGTCATGTGATCAGTGCATGATATAGACGTGATCAGTGCATGATCAGTCACGTGATCAGTGCATGATAGCCACGTGATCAGTGCATGATCAGTCACCTGATGGGTGTATGATCATTCACGTGACCTGTACATGGTAGCTACATGATCATTGCATGATCAGCCACGTGAGTAGTGCATGATAGCCACGTGATCAGTGCATGATCAGTCACGTGATCAGTGCATGATCAGTCATGTGACCAGTACATGGTAGCTGCGTGATCATGCATGATCAGCCACGTGAGCAGTGCATGATAGCCACGTGATCAGTGCATGATCAGTCACGTGATCAGTGCATGATCAGTCACGTGATCAGTGCATGATCAGCCACGTGATCAGTGCATGATCAGGCACGTGATCAGTGCATGATCAGCCACGTGATCAGTGCATGATAGCCACGTGATCAGTGCATGATCAGTCACGTGATCAGTGCATGATCAGTCACGTGATCAGTGCATGATCAGCCACGTGATCAGTGCATGATCAGCCACGTGATCAGTGCATGATCACGTGATCAGTGCATGATCAGTCACGTGATCAGTGCATGATAGCCACGTGATCAGTGCATGATCAGCCACGTGATCAGTGCATGATCAGTCACGTGATCAGTGCATGATCAGTCACGTGATCAGTGCATGATCAGCCACGTGATCAGTGCATGATCAGCCACGTGATCAGTGCATGATCAATCACGTGATCAGTGCATGATCAGTCACGTGATCAGTGCATGGTAGCTACGTGATCAGTGCATGATCAGCCACGTGATCAGTGCATGATAGCCACGTGATCAGTGCATGATAGCCACGTGATCAGTGCATGATCAGTCACGTGATACGTGCATGATCAGCCACGTGATCAGTGCATGATATCCACGTGATCAGTGCATGATCAGTCACGTGATCAGTGCATGATCAGCCACGTGATCAGTGCATGATCAGTCACGTGATACATGTGATCAGCCACGTGATCAGTGCATGATCAGCCACGTGATCAGTGCATGATCAGTCACGTGATCAGTGCATGATCAGTCACGTGACCAGTGCATGGTTGCTACGTGATCGTTGCATGATCAGCCACGTGATCAGTGCATGATAGCCACGTGATCAGTGCATGATCAGTCACGTGATCAGTGCATGATCAGTCACGTGATCAGTGCATGATCATTTACGTGATCAGTGCATGATCAGTCACGTTGCCAGTATATGGTTGCTACGTGATCATTGCATGATCAGCCACGTGATCAGTGCATGATAGCCACGTGATCAGTGCATGAGTCACGTGATCAGTGTATGATCAGCCACGTGATCAGTGCATGATGCCACGTGATCAGTGCATGATAGTCACGTGACAGGTGTGTGATCAGCCACGTGATCAGTGCATGATCAGCCACGTGATCAGTGCATGATAGCCACGTGATCAGTGCATGATCAGTCACGTGATCAGTGCATGATCAGTCACGTGATCAGTGCATGATCAGCCACGTGATCAGTGCATGATCAGCCACGTGATCAGTGCATGATCAGCCACGTGATCAGTGCATGATCAGTCACGTGATCAGTGCATGATAGCCACGTGATCAGTGCATGATCAGTCACGTGATAGTGTATGATCAGCCACGTGATCAGTGCATGATCAGCCACGTGATCAGTGCATGATCAGCCACGTGATCAGTGCATGATAGCCACGTGATCAGTGCATGACAGTCACGTGATCAGTGCATGATCAGCCACGTGATCAGTGCATGCTCAGTCACGTGATCTGGGCCTGCTGAGCTGCGTGATTACTGTCTGCTCATCTGCTTGACAATTGCCAGCTGAGCTGCATGATTCCTGCCTGTCATCTGCTTGACAATTGCCAGCTGTGCTGCGTAATTCCTGCCTGCTCAGCTGCTTGATTATTGCCAGCTGAGCAGCATGATTCCTCACACCTGAGTTCCATGATTATTGCCTGCTGACTGTTTGATTCGTGCCTACTCAGCTCTTTGTTTATTGCCTCCAGAGGCACATGATCAGTGTATGATAGCAAACATGATCAGCGCATGATCAGTCACATGATCAGCGCCATTAAGTCACGTGATCACTACATGATAGTCATGTGATCAGTCCATGCTCAGTCACGGTATCAGTGCATGATCAGCCACGTGATCAGTGCATGATCTGTCACAAGATTAGTGTATGATCATCCACGTGATCAGTGCATGGGCAGTCATGTGATCAGTGCATGATATAGACGTGATCAGTGCATGATCAGTCACGTGATCAGTGCATGATAGCCACGTGATCAGTGCATGATCAGTCACCTGATGGGTGTATGATCATTCACGTGACCTGTACATGGTAGCTACATGATCATTGCATGATCAGCCACGTGAGTAGTGCCTGATAGCCACGTGATCAGTGCATGATCAGTCACGTGATCAGTGCATGATCAGTCATGTGACCAGTACATGGTAGCTGCGTGATCATGGCATGATCAGCCACGTGAGCAGTGCATGATAGCCACGTGATCAGTGCATGATCAGACGTGATCAGTGCATGATCAGTCACGTGATCAGTGCATGATCAGCCACATGATCAGTGCATGACCAGGCACGTGATCAGTGTATGTCCAGCCAAGTGATCAGTGCATGATAGCCACGTGATCAGTGCATGATCAGTCACGTGATCAGTGCATGATCAGTTATGTGATCAGTGTATGATCAGCCACGTGATCAGTGCATGATCAGCCACATGATCAGTGCATGATCAATTACGTGATCAGTGCATGATCAGTCACGTGACCAGTACATGGTATTTACGTGAACATTGCCTGCTCAGCCACATGATCAGTTCATGATAGCCACGTGATCAGTGGATGAGAGCCACGTGATCAGTGCATGATCAGTCATGTGATATGTGTGTGATCAGCCACGTGATCAGTGCATGATATCCACGTGATCAGTGCATGACAGCCACGTGATCAGTGCATGAGAGCCACGTGATCAGTGCATGATCACTCACGTGATACATGTGTGATCAGCCACGTGATCAGTGCATGATCAGTCACTTGATCAGTACATGATCAGTCACGTGAACAGTGCATGATCAGCCACGTGATCAGTGCATGACCAGGCACGTGATCAGTGTATATCCAGCCAAGTGATCAGTGCATGATAGCCACATGATCAGTGCATGATCAGTCACGTGATCAGTGCATGATCAGTTATGTGATCAGTGTATGTTCAGCCACGTGATCAGTGCATGATCAGCCACATGATCAGTGCATGAGTGCCACGTGATCAGTGCATGATATGCCACGTGACAGGTGTGTCATCAGCCACGTGAACAGTGCATGTTCAGCCACGTGATCAGTGCATGATAGCCACGTGATCAGTGCATGATCAGTCACGTGATCAGTGCATGATCAGTTATGTGATCAGTGTATGTTCAGCCACGTGATCAGTGCATGATCAGCCACATGATCAGTGCATGATTAATTACGTGATCAGTGCATGATCAGTCACGTGACCAGTACATGGTAGCTACGTGATCATTGCCTGATCAGCCACGTGATCAGTGCATGATAGCCACGTGATCAGTGCATGATAGCCACGTGATCAGTGCATGATCAGTCATGTGATACGTGTGTGATCAGCCACGTGATCAGTGCATGATATCCACGTGATCAGTGCATGACAGTCACGTGATCAGTGCATGAGAGCCACGTGATCAGTGCATGACAGTCACGTGATCAGTGCATGAGAGCCACGTGATCAGTGCATGCTCAGTCACGTGATCTGGGCCTGCTGAGCTGCGTGATTACTGTCTGCTCATCTGCTTGACAATTGCCAGCTGAGCTGCATGATTCCTGCCTGTCATCTGCTTGACAATTGCCAGCTGTGCTGCGTAATTCCTGCCTGCTCAGCTGCTTGATTATTGCCAGCTGAGCAGCATGATTCCTCACACCTGAGTTCCATGATTATTGCCTGCTGACTGTTTGATTCGTGCCTACTCAGCTCTTTGTTTATAGCCTCCAGAGGCACATGATCAGTGTATGATAGCAAACATGATCAGCGCATGATCAGTCACATGATCAGCGCCATTAAGTCACGTGATCACTACATGATAGTCATGTGATCAGTCCATGCTCTGTCACGGTATCAGTGCATGATCAGCCACGTGATCAGTGCATGATCTGTCACAAGATTAGTGTATGATCATCCAAGTGATCAGTGCACGGGCAGTCATGCGATCAGTGCATGATATAGACGTGAACAGTGCATGATCAGTCTCGTGATCAGTGCATGATAGCCACGTGATCAGTGCATGATCAGTCACCTGATGGGTGTATGATCATTCACGTGACCTGTACATGGTAGCTACATGATCATTGCATGATCAGCCACGTGAGTAGTTCCTGATAGCCACGTGATCAGTGCATGATCAGTCACGTGATCAGTGCATGATCAGTCATGTGACCAGTACATGGTAGCTGCATGATCATGGCATGAGCAGCCACGTGAGCAGTGCATGATCAGCCACATGATCAGTGCATGACCAGGCACGTGATCAGTGTATGTCCAGCCAAGTGATCAGTGCATGATAGCCACATGATCAGTGCATGATCAGTCACGTGATCAGTGCATGATCAGTTATGTCATCAGTGTATGATCAGTCACGTGATCAGTGCATGATCAGCCACATGATCAGTGCATGATCAATTACGTGATCAGTGCATGATCAGTCACGTGACCAGTACATGGTATTTACGTGAACACTGCCTGCTCAGCCACATGATCAGTTCATGATAAACACGTGATCAGTGCATGAGAGCCACGTGATCAGTGCATGATCAGTCATGTGATATGTGTGATCAGCCACGTGATCAGTGCATGATATCCACGTGATCAGTGCATGACAGCCACGTGATCAGTGCATGAGAGCCACGTGATCAGTGCATGATCAGTCACGTGATACATGTGTGATCAGCCACGTGATCAGTGCATGATCAGTCACTTGATCAGTACATGATCAGTCACGTGAACAGTGCATGATCATTTACGTGATCTTCGCATGATCAGTCACGTTACCAGTATATGGTTGCTACGTGATCATTCCATGACGAGCCACGTGAGCAGTGCATGATAGCCATGTGATGTGTGCATGAGTTACGTGAGCAGAGTATGATCAGCCACGTGATCAGTGCATGAGTGCCACGTGATCAGTGCATGATATGTCACGTGACAGGTGTGTGATCAGCCACGTGAACAGTGCATGTTCAGCCACGTGATCAGTGCATGATAGCCACGTGATCAGTGCATGATCAGTTACGTGAGCAGTGTATGATCAGCCACGTGATCAGTGCATGGTCAGACACGTGAACAGTGTATGATCAGCCACGTGATCAGTGCACGGGCAGTCATGTGATCAGTGCATGATATAGACGTGAACAGTGCATGATCAGTCTCGTGATCAGTGCATGATAGCCAAGTGATCAGTGCATGATCAGTCACCTGATGGTTGTATGATCATTCACGTGACCTGTACATGGTAGCTACATGATCATTGCATGATCAGCCACGTGAGTAGTTCATAATAGCCACGTGATCACTGCATGATCAGTCACGTGATTAGTGCATGATCAGCCATGTGACTAGTACATGGTAGCTGCGTCTCATGGCATGATCAGCCACGTGAGCAGTGCATGATAGTCACGTGATCAGTGCATGATCAGACACGAGATCAGTGCATGATCAGTCACGTGATCAGTGCATGATCAGCCACGTGATCAGTGCATGACCAGGCACGTGATCAGTGTGTGTCCAGCCAAGTGATCAGTGCATGATAGCCACGTGATCAGTGCATGATCAGTCACGTGATCAGTGCATGATCAGTTATGTGATCAGTGTATGATCAGCCACGTGATCAGTGCATGATCAGCCACATGATCAGTGCATGATCAATTACGTGATCAGTGCATGATCAGTCACGTGATCAGTACATGGTAGCTACGTGATCATTGCCTGATAAGCCACGTGATCAGTGCATGATAGCCACGTGATCACTGCATGATAGCCACGTGATCAGTGCATGATCAGTCATGTGATACGTGTGTGATCAGCCACGTGATCAGTGCATGATATCCACGTGATCAGTGCATGACAGCCACGTGATCCGTGCATGAGAGCCACGTGTTCAGTGCATGATCAGTCACGTGATAAATGTGTGATCAGCCACGTGATCAGTGCATGATGAGCCACGTGATCAGTGCAGGATCAATTACGTGATCAATGCATGATCAGTCACGTGAACAGTACATGGTTGATAGGTGATCGTTGCATGATCAGCCACGTGAGCAGAGCATGATAGCCACGTGGTCAGTGCATGATGAGTCACGTGATCAGTGCATGATCATTTACGTGATCTTTCCATGATCAGTCACGTTACCAGTATATGGTTGCTACGTGATCATTCCATGACGAGCCACGTGAGCAATGCATGATAGCCACGTGATCAGTGGATGATCAGACACGAGATCAGTGCATGATCAGTCACGTGATCAGTGCATGATCAGCCACGTGATCAGTGCATGACCAGGCAC
Organism: Bos javanicus; assembly: GCF_032452875.1. NCBI lineage: Eukaryota > Metazoa > Chordata > Mammalia > Artiodactyla > Bovidae > Bos > Bos javanicus. The sequence continues at coordinate 1,362,153 of NW_026893596.1, forward strand.
GTGATCACTGTATGTCCAGCCAAGTGATCAGTGCATGATAGCCACGTGATCAGTGCATGATCAGTTATGTGATCAGTGTATGATCAGACACGTGATCAGCGCATGATCAGCCACATGATCAGTGCATGATCAATTACGTGATCAGTGCATGATCAGTCAAGTGACCAGTACATGGTAGCTACGTGAACATTGCTTGATCAGCCACATGATCAGTGCATGATAGCCACGTGATCAGTGCATGATAGCCACGTGATCAGTGCATGATCAGTCACGTGATACATGTGTGATCAGCCACGTGATCAGTGCATGATAGCCACGTGATCAGTGCATGATCAGTCATGTGATACGTGTGTGATCAGCCACGTGATCAGTGCATGGTCAGACACGTGAACATTGTATGATCAGCCACGTGATCAGTGCATGATATCCAAGTGATCAGTGCATGATCAGTCACGTGATCAGTGCATGATCAGTTATGTGATCAGTGTATGTTCAGCCACGTGATCAGTGCACGATCAGCCACATGATCAGTGCATGATCAATTACGTGATCAGTGCATGATCAGTCACGTGACCAGTACATGGTAGCTATGTGATCATTGCCTTATCAGCCACGTGATCAGTGCATGATAGCCACGTGATCAGTGCATGATATCCACGTGATCAGTGCATGACAGTCACGTGATCAGTGCATGTTCAGCCACGGGATCAGTTCATGACCAGCCACGTGATACATGTGTAATCAGCCACGTTATCAGTGCATGATTGGCCACGTGATCAGTGCAGGATCAATTACGTGATCAGTGCATGGTCAGTCACGTGACCAATACATGGTTGCTACGTGATCATTGCATGATCAGCCACGTGAGCAGTGCATGATAGCCACGTGGTCAGTGCATGATCAGTCACGTGATCAGTGCATGGTCAGTCACGTGATCAGTGCATGATCATCTACGTGATCATTGCATGATCAGTCACGTTGCCAGTGTATGGTTGCTACGTGATCAGTCCATGACGAGCCACGTGATCAGTGCATGATCAGCCACGTGATGTGTGCATGACCAGGTACGTGATCAGTGTGTGACCAGCCACGTGATCAGTGCATGATAGCCACGTGATCAGTGCATGATATGCCACGTGACAGGTGTGTGATCAGCCACGTGAACAGTGCATGTTCAGCCACGTGATCAGTGCATGATAGCCACGTGATCAGTGCATGATCAGTTACGTGAGCAGTGTATGATCAGCCACGTGATCAGTGCATGGTCAGACACGTGAACAGTGTATGATCAGCCACGTGATCAGTGCATGATATCCAAGTGATCAGTGCATGATCATCACGTGATCAGTGTATGATCAGCCACGTGAACAGTGCATGCTCAGTCACGTGATCTGGGCCTGCTGAGCTGCGTGATTACTGTCTGCTCATCTGCTTGACAATTGCCAGCTGAGCTGCACGATTCCTGCCTGTCATCTGCTTGACAATTGCCAGCTGTGCTGCGTAATTCCTGCCTGCTCAGCTGCTTGATTATTGCCAGCTGAGCAGCATGATTCCTCACACCTGAGTTCCATGATTATTGCCTGCTGACTGTTTGATTCGTGCCTACTCAGCTCTTTGTTTATAGCCTCCAGAGGCACATGATCCGTGTATGATAGCAAACATGATCAGCGCATGATCAGTCACATGATCAGCGCCATTAAGTCACGTGATCACTACATGATAGTCATGTGATCAGTCCATGCTCAGTCACGGTATCAGTGCATGATCAGCCACGTGATCAGTGCAGAGTCATGTGATCAGTGCATGATTAGACGTGAACAGTGCATGATCAGCCACGTGATCAGTGCATGATAGCCAAGTGATCAGTGCATGATCAGTCACCTGATGGGTGTATGATCATTCACGTGACCTGTACATGGTAGCTACATGATCATTGCATGATCAGCCACGTGAGTAGTTCATGATAAGCACGTGATCACTGCATGATCAGTCACGTGATCAGTGCATGATCAGTCATGTGACCAGTACATGGTAGCTGTGTGATCATGGCATGATCAGCCACGTGAGCAGTGCATGATAGCCACGTGATCAGTGCATGATCAGACACGAGATCAGTGCATGATCAGTCACGTGATCAGTGCATGATCAGCCACGTGATCAGTGCAAGACCAGGCACGTGATCAGTGTATGTCCAGCCAAGTGATCAGTGCATGATAGCCACATGATCAGTGCATGATCATCACGTGATCAGTGCATGATCAGTTATGTGATCAGTGCATGTTCAGCCACGTGATCAGTGCATGATCAGCCACATGATCAGTGCATGATCAATTCGTGATCAGTGCATGATCAGTCACGTGACCAGTACATGGTAGCTACGTGTTCATTGCGTGATCAGCCACGTGATCAGTGCATGATAGCCACGTGATCAGTGCATGATAGCCACGTGATCAGTGCATGATCAGTCACGTGATAGGTGTGTGATCAGCCACATGAACAGTGCATGATATCCACGTGATCAGTGCATGACAGTCACGTGATCAGTGCATGAGAGCCACGTGATCAGTGCATGATCAGTCACGTGATACATGTGTGCTCAGCCACGTGATCAGTGCATGATGAGCCACGTGATCAGTGCAGGATCAATTACGTGATCAGTGCATGATCAGTCACGTGACCAGTGCATGGTTGCTACGTGATCGTTGCATGATCAGCCACGTGAGCAGAACATGATATCCACGTGGTCAGTGCATGATCAGTCACGTGATCAGTACATGATCAGTCACGTGAACAGTGCATGATCATTTACGTGATCTTTGCATCATCAGACACGTTGCCAGTATATGGTTGCTGCGTGCTAAGTTCCATGATGAGCCACGTGAGCAGTGCATGATAGCCACGTGATGTGTGCATGAGTTACGTGCGCAGAGTATGATCAGCCACGTGATCAGTGCATAAGTGCCACGTGATCCGTGCATGATAGTCACGTGATCAGGTGTGTGATCAGCCACGTGAACAGTGCATGATCAGTTACGTGAGCAGTGCATGATCAGCCACGTGATCAGTGCATGGTCAGACACGTGAACAGTGCATGATCAGCCACGTGATCAGTGCACGGGCAGTCATGTGATCAGTGCATGATATAGACGTGAACAGTGCATGATCAGTCTCGTGATCAGTGCATGATAGCCAAGTGATCAGTGCATGATCAGTCACCTGATGGTGTATGATCATTCACGTGACCTGTACATGGTAGCTACATGATCATTGCATGATCAGCCACGTGAGTAGTTCATAATAGCCACGTGATCACTGCATGATCAGTCACGTGATCAGTGCATGATCAGCCATGTGACAAGTACATGGTAGCTGCGTGATCATGGCATGATCAGCCACGTGAGCAGTGCATGATAGTCACGTGATCAGTGCATGATCAGACACGAGATCAGTGCATGATCAGTCACGTGATCAGTGCATGATCAGCCACGTGATCAGTGCATGACCAGGCACGGATCAGTGTGGTCAGCCAAGTGATCAGTGCATGATAGCCACGTGATCAGTGCATGATCAGTCACGTGATCAGTGCATGATCAGTTATGTGATCAGTGTATGATCAGCCACGTGATCAGTGCATGATCAGCCACATGATCAGTGCATGATCAATTACGTGATCAGTGCATGATCAGTCACGTGACCAGTACATGGTAGCTACGTGATCATTGCCTGATAAGCCACGTGATCAGTGCATGATAGCCACGTGATCACTGCATGATAGCCACGTGATCAGTGCATGATCAGTCATGTGATACGTGTGTGATCAGCCACGTGATCAGTGCATGATATCCACGTGATCAGTGCATGAAGCCACGTGATCCGTGCATGAGAGCCACGTGTTCAGTGCATGATCAGTCACGTGATACATGTGTGATCAGCCACGTGATCAGTGCATGATGAGCCACGTGATCAGTGCAGGATCAATTACGTGATCAGTGCATGATCAGTCACGTGAACAGTACATGGTTGATAGGTGATCGTTGCATGATCAGCCACGTGAGCAGAGCATGATAGCCACGTGGTCAGTGCATGATGAGTCACGTGATCAGTACATGATCAGTCACGTGAACAGTGCATGATCATTTACGTGATCTTTCCATGATCAGTCACGTTACCAGTATATGGTTGCTACGTGATCATTCCATGACGAGCCACGTGAGCAATGCATGATAGCCACGTGATCAGTGGATGATCAGACACGAGATCAGTGCATGATCAGTCACGTGATCAGTGCATGATCAGCCACGTGATCAGTGCATGACCAGGCACGTGATCAGTGTATGTTCAGCCAAGTGATCAGTGCATGATCAGCCACGTGATCAGTGCATGATCAGTTATGTGATCAGTGCATGATCAGACACGTGATCAGTGCATGATCAGCCACATGATCAGTGCATGATCAATCACGTGATCAGTGCATGATCAGTCAAGTGACCAGTACATGGGAGCTACGTGAACATTGCTTGATCAGCCACGTGATCAGTGCATGATAGCCACGTGATCAGTGCATGATAGCCACGTGATCAGTGCATGATCAGTCACGTGATACATGTGTGATCAGCCACGTGATCAGTGCATGATAGCCACGTGATCAGTGCATGATCAGTCATGTGATACGTGTGTGATCAGCCACGTGATCAGTGCATGGTAGCCACGTGATCATTGCATGACAGCCACGTGATCAGTGCATGATATCCAAGTGATCAGTGCATGATCATCACGTGATCGGTGTATGATCAGCCACGTGAACAGTGCATGCTCAGTCACGTGATCTGGGCCTGCTGAACTGCGTGATTCCTGTCTGCTCATCTGCTTGACAATTGCCAGCTGAGCTGCATTATTCCTGCCTGTCATCTGCTTGACAATTGCCAGCTGTGCTGCGTAATTCCTGCCTGCTCAGCTGCTTGATTATTGCCAGCTGAGCAGCATGATTCCTCACACCTGAGTTCCATGATTATTGCCTGCTGACTGTTTGATTCGTGCCTACTCAGCTCTTTGTTTATAGCCTCCAGAGGCACATGATCAGTGTATGATAGCAAACATGATCAGCGCATGATCAGTCACATGATCAGCGCCATTAAGTCACGTGATCACTACATGATAGTCATGTGATCAGTCCATGCTCTGTCACGGTATCAGTGCATGATCAGCCACGTGATCAGTGCATGATCTGTGACAAGATTAGTGCATGATCAGCCACGTGATCAGTGCACGGGAAGTCATGTGATCAGTGCATGATATAGACGTGAACAGTGCATGATCATTCTCGTGATCAGTGCATGATAGCCAAGTGATCAGTGCATGATCAGTCACCTGATGGGTGTATGATCATTCACGTGACCTGTACATGGTAGCTACATGATCATTGCATGATCAGCCACGTGAGTAGTTCATGATAGGCACGTGATCACTGCATGATCAGTCACGTGATCAGTGCATGATCAGTCATGTGACCAGTACATGGTAGCTGTGTGATCATGGCATGATCAGCCACGTGAGCAGTGCATGATAGCCACGTGATCAGTGCATGATCAGACACGAGATCAGTGCATGATCAGTCACGTGATCAGTGCATGATCAGCCACGTGATCAGTGCATGACCAGGCACGTGATCAGTGTATATCCAGCCAAGTGATCAGTGCATGATAGCCACATGATCAGTGCATGATCAGTCACGTGATCAGTGCATGATCAGTTATGTGATCAGTGTATGTTCAGCCACGTGATCAGTGCATGATCAGCCACATGATCAGTGCATGATCAATTACGTGATCAGTGCATGATCAGTCACGTGACCAGTACATGGTAGCTACGTGATCATTGCCTGATCAGCCACGTGATCAGTGCATGATAGCCACGTGATCAGTGCATGATAGCCACGTGATCAGTGCATGATCAGTCATGTGATACGTGTGTGATCAGCCACGTGATCAGTGCATGATATCCACGTGATCAGTGCATGACAGTCATGTGATCAGTGCATGAGAGCCACGTGATCAGGGCATGATCAGTCACGTGATACATGTGTGATCAGCCACGTGATCAGTGCATGATGAGCCACGTGATCAATGCAGGATCAATTACGTGATCAGTGCATGATCAGTCACGTGACCAGTACATGGTTGCTACGTGATCGTTGCATGATCAGCCACGTGAGCAGAACATGATAGCCACGTGGTCAGTGCATGATCAGTCACGTGATCAGTACATGATCAGTCACGTGAACAGTGCATGATCATTTACGTGATCTTTGCATCATCAGACACGTTGCCAGTATATGGTTGCTACGTGATAATTCCATGATGAGCCACGTGAGCAGTGCATGATAGCCACGTGATGTGTGCATGAGTTACGTGAGAAGAGTATGATCAGCCACGTGATCAGTGCATGAGTGCCACGTGATCAGTGCATGATATGCCACGTGACAGGTGTGTCATCAGCCACGTGAACAGTGCATGTTCAGCCACGTGATCAGTGCATGATAGCCACGTGATCAGTGCATGATCAGTCACGTGATCAGTGCATGATCAGTTATGTGATCAGTGTATGTTCAGCCACGTGATCAGTGCATGATCAGCCACATGATCAGTGCATGATTAATTACGTGATCAGTGCATGATCAGTCACGTGACCAGTACATGGTAGCTACGTGATCATTGCCTGATCAGCCACGTGATCAGTGCATGATAGCCACGTGATCAGTGCATGATAGCCACGTGATCAGTGCATGATCAGTCATGTGATACGTGTGTGATCAGCCACGTGATCAGTGCATGATATCCACGTGATCAGTGCATGACAGTCACGTGATCAGTGCATGAGAGCCACGTGATCAGTGCATGACAGTCACGTGATCAGTGCATGAGAGCCACGTGATCAGTGCATGCTCAGTCACGTGATCTGGGCCTGCTGAGCGGCGTGATTACTGTCTGCTCATCTGCTTGACAATTGCCAGCTGAGCTGCATGATTCCTGCCTGTCATCTGCTTGACAATTGCCAGCTGTGCTGCGTAATTCCTGCCTGCTCAGCTGCTTGATTATTGCCAGCTGAGCAGCATGATTCCTCACACCTGAGTTCCATGATTATTGCCTGCTGACTGTTTGATTCGTGCCTACTCAGCTCTTTGTTTATAGCCTCCAGAGGCACATGATCAGTGTATGATAGCAAACATGATCAGCGCATGATCAGTCACATGATCAGCGCCATTAAGTCACGTGATCACTACATGATAGTCATGTAATCAGTCCATGCTCTGTCACGGTATCAGTGCATGATCAGCCACGTGATCAGTGCATGATCTGTCACAAGATTAGTGTATGATCATCCACGTGATCAGTGCACGGGCAGTCATGTGATCAGTGCATGATATAGACGTGAACAGTGCATGATCAGTCTCGTGATCAGTGCATGATAGCCACGTGATCAGTGCATGATCAGTCACCTGATGGGTGTATGATCATTCACGTGACCTGTACATGGTAGCTACATGATCATTGCATGATCAGCCACGTGAGTAGTTCCTGATAGCCACGTGATCAGTGCATGATCAGTCACGTGATCAGTGCATGATCAGTCATGTGACCAGTACATGGTAGCTGCGTGATCATGGCATGAGCAGCCACGTGAGCAGTGCATGATAGCCACGTGATCAGTGCATGATCAGACACGAGATCAGTGCATGATCAGTCACGTGATCACTGCATGATCAGCCACATGATCAGTGCATGACCAGGCACGTGATCAGTGTATGTCCAGCCAAGTGATCAGTGCATGATAGCCACGTGATCAGTGCATGATCAGTCACGTGATCAGTGCATGATCAGTTATGTGATCAGTGTATGATCAGCCACGTGATCAGTGCATGATCAGCCACATGATCAGTGCATGATCAATTACGTGATTAGTGCATGATCAGTCACGTGACCAGTACATGGTATTTACGTGAACATTGCCTGCTCAGCCACATGATCAGTTCATGATAGCCACGTGATCAGTGCATGAGAGCCACGTGATCAGTGCATGATCAGTCACGTTATACATGTGTGATCAGCCACGTGATCAGTGCATGATGAGCCACGTGATCACTGCAGGATCAATTACGTGATAAGTGCATGATCAGTCACGTGACCAGTACATGGTTGCTACGTGATCGTTGCATGATCAGCCACGTTAGCAGAGTATGATAGCCACGTGGTCAGTGCATGATCAGCTACGTGATCAGTGCATGAGTGCCACGTGATCAGTGCATGATATGTCACGTGACAGGTGTGTGATCAGCCACGTGAACAGTGCATGTTCAGCCACGTGATCAGTGCATGATAGCCACGTGATCAGTGCATGATAGCCACGTGATCAGTGCATGATATCCACGTGATCAGTGCATGACAGTCACGTGATCAGTGCATGAGAGCCACGTGATCAGTGCATGACCAGTCACGTGATACATGTGTGATCAGCCACGTGATCAGTGCATGATGAGCCACGTGATCAGTGCAGGATCAATTACGTGATCAGTGCATGATCAGTCACGTGACCAATACATGGTTGCTACGTGATCGTTGCATGATCAGCCAGGTGAGCAGAACATGATAGCCACGTGGTCAGTGCATGATCAGTCACGTGATCAGTACATGATCAGTCACGTGAACAGTGCATGATCATTTACGTGATCTTTGCATCATCAGTCACGTTGCCAGTATATGGTTGCTACGTGATCATTCCATGACGAGCCACGTGAGCAGTGCATGATAGCCACGTGATGTGTGCATGAGTTACGTGAGAAGAGTGTGATCAACCACGTGATCAGTGCATGAGTGCCACGTGATCAGTGCATGATATGCCACGTGACAGGTGTGTGATCAGCCACGTGAACAGTGCATGTTCAGCCACGTGATCAGTGCATGATAGCCACGTGATCAGTGCATGATCAGTTACGTGAGCAGTGTATGATCAGCCACGTGATCAGTGCATGGTCAGACACGTGAACAGTGTATGATCAGCCACGTGATCAGTGCATGATATCCAAGTGATCAGTGCATGATCATCACGTGATCAGTGTATGATCAGCCACGTGAACAGTGCATGCTCAGTCACGTGATCTGGGCCTGCTGAGCTGCGTGATTCCTGTCTGCTCATCTGCTTGACAATTGCCAGCTGAGCTGCACGATTCCTGCCTGTCATCTGCTTGACAATTGCCAGCTGTGCTGCGTAATTCCTGCCTGCTCAGCTGCTTGATTATTGCCAGCTGAGCAGCATGATTCCTCACACCTGAGTTCCATGATTATTGCCTGCTGACTGTTTGATTCGTGCCTACTCAGCTCTTTGTTTATAGCCTCCAGAGGCACATGATCCGTGTATGATAGCAAACATGATCAGCGCATGATCAGTCACATGATCAGCGCCATTAAGTCACGTGATCACTACATGATAGTCATGTGATCAGTCCATGCTCAGTCACGGTATCAGTGCATGATCAGCCACGTGATCAGTGCACGGAAGTCATGTGATCAGTGCATGATATAGACGTGAACAGTGCATGATCAGTCTCGTGATCAGTGCATGATAGCCAAGTGATCAGTGCATGATCAGTCACCTGATGGGTGTATGATCATTCACGTGACCTGTACATGGTAGCTACATGATCATTGCATGATCAGCCACGTGAGTAGTTCATGATAGGCACGTGATCACTGCATGATCAGTCACGTGATCAGTGCATGATCAGTCATGTGACCAGTACATGGTAGCTGTGTGATCATGGCATGATCAGCCACGTGAGCAGTGCATGATAGCCACGTGATCAGTGCATGATCAGACACGAGATCAGTGCATGATCAGTCACGTGATCAGTGCATGATCAGCCACGTGATCAGTGCATGACCAGGCACGTGATCAGTGTATATCCAGCCAAGTGATCAGTGCATGATAGCCACATGATCAGTGCATGATCAGTCACGTGATCAGTGCATGATCAGTTATGTGATCAGTGTATGTTCAGCCACGTGATCAGTGCATGATCAGCCACATGATCAGTGCATGATCAATTACGTGATCAGTGCATGATCACTCACGTGACCAGTACATGGTAGCTACGTGATCATTGCCTGATCAGCCACGTGATCAGTGCATGATAGCCACTTGATCAGTGCATGATAGCCACGTGATCAGTGCATGATCAGTCATGTGATACTTGTGTGATCAGCCACGTGATCAGTGCATGATATCCACGTGATCAGTGCATGACAGTCACGTGATCAGTGCATGAGAGCCACATGATCAGTGCATGACCAGTCACGTGATACATGTGTGATCAGCCACGTGATCAGTGCATGATGAGCCACGTGATCAGTGCAGGATCAATTACGTGATCAGTGCATGATCAGTCACGTGACCAGTACATGGTTGCTACGTGATCGTTGCATGATAAGCCACGTGAGCAGAACATGATAGCCACGTTGTCAGTGCATGATCAGTCACGTGATCAGTACATGATCAGTCATGTGAACAGTGCATGATCATTTACGTGATCTTTGCATCATCAGTCACGTTGCCAGTATATGGTTGCTACATGATAATTCCATGATGAGCCACGTGAGCAGTGCATGATAGCCACGTGATGTGTGCATGAGTTACGTGAGAAGAGTATGATCAGCCACGTGATCAGTGCATGAGTGCCACGTGATCAGTGCATGATATGCCACGTGACAGGTGTGTCATCAGCCACGTGAACAGTGCATGTTCAGCCACGTGATCAGTGCATGATAGCCACGTGATCAGTGCATGATCAGTCACGTGATCAGTGCATGATAAGTTATGTGATCAGTGTATGTTCAGCCACGTGATCAGTGCATGATCAGCCACATGATCAGTGCATGATTAATTACGTGATCAGTGCATGATCAGTCACGTGACCAGTACATGGTAGCTACGTGATCATTGCCTGATCAGCCACGTGATCAGTGCATGATAGCCACGTGATCAGTGCATGATAGCCACGTGATCAGTGCATGATCAGTCATGTGATACGTGTGTGATCAGCCACGTGATCAGTGCATGATATCCACGTGATCAGTGCATGACAGTCACGTGATCAGTGCATGAGAGCCACGTGATCAGTGCATGACAGTCACGTGATCAGTGCATGAGAGCCACGTGATCAGTGCATGCTCAGTCACGTGATCTGGGCCTGCTGAGCTGCGTGATTACTGTCTGCTCATCTGCTTGACAATTGCCAGCTGAGCTGCATGATTCCTGCCTGTCATCTGCTTGACAATTGCCAGCTGTGCTGCGTAATTCCTGCCTGCTCAGCTGCTTGATTATTGCCAGCTGAGCAGCATGATTCCTCACACCTGAGTTCCATGATTATTGCCTGCTGACTGTTTGATTCGTGCCTACACAGCTCTTTGTTTATAGCCTCCAGAGGCACTTGATCAGTGTATGATAGCAAACATGATCAGCGCATGATCAGTCACATGATCAGCGCCATTAAGTCACGTGATCACTACATGATAGTCATGTGATCAGTCCATGCTCTGTCACGGTATCAGTGCATGATCAGCCACGTGATCAGTGCATGATCTGTCACAAGATTAGTGTATGATCATCCAAGTGATCAGTGCACGGGCAGTCATGTGATCAGTGCATGATATAGACGTGATCAGGGCATTTTCAGTCTCGTGATCAGTGCATGATAGCCACGTGATCAGTGCATGATCTGTCACCTGATGGGTGTATGATCATTCACGTGACCTGTACATGGTAGCTACATGATCATTGCATGATCAGCCACGTGAGTAGTTCATGATAGCCACGTGATCAGTGCATGATCAGTCACGTGATCAGTGCATGATCAGTCATGTGACCAGTACATGGTAGTTGCGTGATCATGGCATGAGCAGCCACGTGAGCAGTGCATGATAGCCACGTGATCAGTGCATGATCAGACACGAGATCAGTGCATGATCAGTCACGTGATCACTGCATGATCAGCCACATGATCAGTGCATGACCAGGCACGTGATCAGTGTATGTCCAGCCAAGTGATCAGTGCATGATAGCCACGTGATCAGTGCATGATCAGTCACGTGATCAGTGCATGATCAGTTATGTGATCAGTGTATGATCAGCCACGTAATCAGTGCATGATCAGCCACATGATCAGTGCATGATCAATTACGTGATCAGTGCATGATCAGTCACGTGACCAGTACATGGTATTTATGTGAACATTGCCTGCTCAGCCACATGATCAGTTCATGATAGCCACGTGATCAGTGCATGAGAGCCACGTGATCAGTGCATGATCAGTCATGTGATATGTGTGAGATCAGCCACGTGATCAGTGCATGATATCCACGTGATCAGTGCATGAAGCCACGTGATCAGTGCATGAGAGCCACGTGATCAGTGCATGATCAGTCACGTGATACATGTGTGATCAGCCACGTGAACAGTGCATGATCAGTCACTTGATCAGTACATGATCAGTCACGTGAACAGTGCATGATCATTTACGTGATCTTTGCATGATCAGTCACGTTACCAGTATATGGTTGCTACGTGATCATTCCATGACGGACCACGTGAGCAGTGCATGATAGCCATGTGATGTGTGCATGAGTTACGTGAGCAGAGTATGATCAGCCACGTGATCAGTGCATGAGTGCCACGTGATCAGTGCATGATATGTCACGTGATAAATGTGTGATCAGCCACGTGATCAGTGCATGATGAGCCACGTGATCAGTGCAGGATCAATTACGTGATCAGTGCATGATCAGTCACGTGAACAGTACATGGTTGATAGGTGATCGTTACATGATCAGCCACGTGAGCAGAGCATGATAGCCACGTGGTCAGTGCATGATAGCCACGTGATCACTGCATGATAGCCACGTGATCAGTGCATGATCAGTCATGTGATACGTGTGTGATCAGCCACGTGATCAGTGCATGATATCCACGTGATCAGTGCATGACAGCCACGTGATCCGTGCATGAGAGCCACGTGTTCAGTGCATGATCAGTCACGTGATAAATGTGTGATCAGCCACGTGATCAGTGCATGATGAGCCACGTGATCAGTGCAGGATCAATTACGTGATCAGTGCATGATCAGTCACGTGAACAGTACATGGTTGATAGGTGATCGTTGCATGATCAGCCACGTGAGCAGAGCATGATAGCCACGTGGTCAGTGCATGATGAGTCACGTGATCAGTACATGATCAGTCACGTGAACAGTGCATGATCATTTACGTGATCTTTCCATGATCAGTCACGTTACCAGTATATGGTTGCTACGTGATCATTCCATGACGAGCCACGTGAGCAATGCATGATAGCCACGTGATCAGTGGATGATCAGACACGAGATCAGTGCATGATCAGTCACGTGATCAGTGCATGATCAGCCACGTGATCAGTGCATGACCAGGCACGTGATCAGTGTATGTCCAGCCAAGTGATCAGTGCATGATAGCCACGTGATCAGTGCATGATCAGTTATGTGATCAGTGTATGATCAGACACGTGATCAGTGCATGATCAGCCACATGATCAGTGCATGATCAATTACGTGATCAGTGCATGATCAGTCACGTGACCAGTACATGGTAGCTACGTGAACATTGCTTGATCAGCCACATGATCAGTGCATGATAGCCACGTGATCAGTGCATGATAGCCACGTGATCAGTGCATGATCAGTCACGTGATACATGTGTGATCAGCCACGTGATCAGTGCATGATAGCCACGTGATCAGTGCATGATCAGTCATGTGATACGTGTGTGATCAGCCACGTGATCAGTGCATGATATCCACGTGATCAGTGCATGACAGCCACGTGATAAGTGCATGAGAGCCACGTGATCAGTGCATGATCAGTCACGTGATACATGTGTGATCAGCCACGTGATCAGTGCATGATGAGCCACGTGATCAGTGCAGGATCAATTACGTGATCAGTGCATGATCAGTCACATGACCAGTACATGGTTGCTACGTGATCGTTGCATGATCAGCCACGTGAGCAGAGCATGATAGCCACGTGGTCAGTGCATGATCAGTCACGTGATCAGTACATGATCAGTCACGTGAACAGTGCATGATCATTTACGTGATCTTTGCATGATCAGTCACGTTACCAGTATATGGTTGCTACGTGATCATTCCATGACGAGCCACGTGAGCAGTTCATGATAGCCACGTGATGTGTGCATGAGTTACGTGAGCAGAGTATGATCAGCCACGTGATCAGTGCATGAGTGCCACGTGATCAGTGCATGATATGTCACGTGACAGGTGTGATCAGCCACGTGAACAGTGCATGTTCAGCCACGTGATCAGTGCATGATAGCCACGTGATCAGTGCATGATCAGTTACGTGAGCAGTGCATGATCAGTTATGTGATCAGTGTATGTTCAGCCACGTGATCAGTGCATGATCAGCCACATGATCAGTGCATGATTAATTACGTGATCAGTGCATGATCAGTCACGTGACCAGTACATGGTAGCTACGTGATCATTGCCTGATCAGCCACGTGATCAGTGCATGATAGCCACGTGATCAGTGCATGATAGCCACGTGATCAGTGCATGATCAGTCATGTGATACGTGTGTGATCAGCCACGTGATCAGTGCATGGTATCCACGTGATCAGTGCATGACAGTCACGTGATCAGTGCATGAGAGCCACGTGATCAGTGCATGACAGTCACGTGATCAGTGCATGAGAGCCACGTGATCAGTGCATGCTCAGTCACGTGATCTGGGCCTGCTGAGCTGCGTGATTCCTGTCTGCTCATCTGCTTGACAATTGCCAGCTGAGCTGCATGATTCCTGCCTGTCATCTGCTTGACAATTGCCAGCTGTGCTGCGTAATTCCTGCCTGCTTAGCTGCTTGATTATTGCCAGCTGAGCAGCATGATTCCTCACACCTGAGTTCCATGATTATTGCCTGCTGACTGTTTGATTCGTGCCTACACAGCTCTTTGTTTATAGCCTCCAGAGGCACTTGATCAGTGTATGATAGCAAACATGATCAGCGCATGATCAGTCACATGATCAGCGCCATTAAGTCACGTGATCACTACATGATAGTCATGTGATCAGTCTATGCTCTGTCACGGTATCAGTGCATGATCAGCCACGTGATCAGTGCATGATCTGTCACAAGATTAGTGTATGATCATCCAAGTAATCAGTGCACGGGCAGTCATGTGATCAGTGCATGATATAGACGTGATCAGTGCATTTTCAGTCTCGTGATCAGTGCATGATAGCCACGTGATCAGTGCATGATCTGTCACCTGATGGGTGTATGATCATTCACGTGACCTGTACATGGTAGCTACATGATCATTGCATGATCAGCCACGTGAGTAGTTCATGATAGCCACGTGATCACTGCATGATCAGTCACGTGATCAGTGCATGATCAGTCATGTGACCAGTACATGGTAGTTGCGTGATCATGGCATGAGCAGCCACGTGAGCAGTGCATGATAGCCACGTGATCAGTGCATGATCAGGCACGAGATCAGTGCATGATCAGTCACGTGATCAGTGCATGATCAGCCACGTGATCAGTGCATGATCAGGCACGTGATCAGTGTATGTCAGCCACGTGATCAGTGCATGATAGCCACGTGATCAGTGCATGATCAGTCACGTGATCAGTGCATGATCAGTTACGTGATCAGTGCATGATCAGCCACGTGATCAGTGCATGATCAGCCACGTGATCAGTGCATGATCAATTACGTGATCAGTGCATGATCAGTCACGTGATCAGTACATGGTAGCTACGTGATCATTGCATGATCAGCCACGTGATCAGTGCATGATAGCCACGTGATCAGTGCATGATAGCCACGTGATCAGTGCATGATCAGTCACGTGATAGTGTGTGATCAGCCACGTGATCAGTGCATGATATCCACGTGATCAGTGCATGATCAGCCACGTGATCAGTGCATGATAGCCACGTGATCAGTGCATGATCAGTCACGTGATCATGTGTGATCAGCCACGTGATCAGTGCATGATCAGTCACGTGATCAGTGCATGATCAGTCACGTGATCAGTGCATGATCAGTTACGTGATCAGTGCATGATCAGTCACGTGACCAGTATATGGTTGCTACGTGATCATTGCATGACAGCCACGTGATCAGTGCATGATAGCCACGTGATCAGTGCATGAGTTACGTGATCAGTGTATGATCAGCCACGTGATCAGTGCATGAGTGCCACGTGATCAGTGCATGATAGTCACGTGATCAGTGTGTGATCAGCCACGTGATCAGTGCATGATCAGCCACGTGATCAGTGCATGATCAGTTACGTGATCAGTGCATGATCAGTCACGTGATCAGTGCATGATTGATACGTGATCAGTGCATGATCAGCCACGTGATCAGTGCATGATAGCCACGTGATCAGTGCATGATCAGCCACGTGATCAGTGCATGATAGCCACGTGATCAGTGCATGATCAGTCACGTGATCAGTGCATGATCAGCCACGTGATCAGTGCATGATATCCACGTGATCAGTGCATGATCAGCCACGTGATCAGTGCATGATAGCCACGTGATCAGTGCATGATCAGTCACGTGATCAGTGTATGATCAGCCACGTGATCAGTGCATGATCAGCCACGTGATCAGTGCATGATCAATTACGTGATCAGTGCATGATCAGTCACGTGATCAGTACATGGTTGCTACGTGATCAGTGCATGATCAGCCACGTGATCAGTGCATGATAGCCACGTGATCAGTGCATGATCAGTCACGTGATCAGTGCATGATCAGTCACGTGATCAGTGCATGATCAGTCACGTGATCAGTGCATGATCAGTCACGTGACCAGTATATGGTAGCTACGTGATCAGTGCATGATCAGCCACGTGATCAGTGCATGATAGCCACGTGATCAGTGCATGATCAGTCACGTGATCAGTGCATGATCAGTCACGTGATCAGTGCATGATCAGCCACGTGATCAGTGCATGATCAGCCACGTGATCAGTGCATGATCAGCCACGTGATCAGTGCATGATAGCCACGTGATCAGTGCATGATCAGTCACGTGATCAGTGCATGATCAGCCACGTGATCAGTGCATGATCAGCCACGTGATCAGTGCATGATCAGTCACGTGATCAGTGCATGATCAGTCACGTGATCAGTGCATGATAGCTACGTGATCAGTGCATGATCAGCCACGTGATCAGTGCATGATAGCCACGTGATCAGTGCATGATCAGCCACGTGATCAGTGCATGATCAGTCACGTGATCATGTGTGATCAGCCACGTGATCAGTGCATGATAGCCACGTGATCAGTGCATGATCAGTCATGTGATACGTGTGTGATCAGCCACGTGATCAGTGCATGATATCCACGTGATCAGTGCATGACAGCCACGTGATCAGTGCATGAGAGCCACGTGATCAGTGCATGATCAGTCACGTGATACATGTGTGATCAGCCACGTGATCAGTGCATGATGAGCCACGTGATCAGTGCATGATCAATTACGTGATCAGTGCATGATCAGTCACGTGACCAGTACATGGTTGCTACGTGATCGTTGCATGATCAGCCACGTGAGCAGTGCATGATAGCCACGTGATCAGTGCATGATCAGTCACGTGATCAGTACATGATCAGTCACGTGAACAGTGCATGTTCATTTACGTGATCTTTGCATGATCAGTCACGTGACCAGTATATGGTTGCTACGTGATCATTCCATGACGAGCCACGTGAGCAGTGCATGATAGCCACGTGATGTGTGCATGAGTTACGTGAGCAGAGTATGATCAGCCACGTGATCAGTGCATGAGTGCCACGTGATCAGTGCATGATATGTCACGTGACAGGTGTGTGATCAGCCACGTGAACAGTGCATGTTCAGCCACGTGATCAGTGCATGATAGCCACGTGATCAGTGCATGATCAGTTACGTGAGCAGTGTATGATCAGCCACGTGATCAGTGCATGGTCAGACACGTGAACAGTGTATGATCAGCCACGTGATCAGTGCATGATATCCAAGTGATCAGTGCATGATCATCACGTGATCAGTGTATGATCAGCCACGTGAACAGTGCATGCTCAGTCACGTGATCTGGGCCTGCTGAGCTGCGTGATTACTGTCTGCTCATCTGCTTGACAATTGCCAGCTGAGCTGCACGATTCCTGCCTGTCATCTGCTTGACAATTGCCAGCTGTGCTGCGTAATTCCTGCCTGCTCAGCTGCTTGATTATTGCCAGCTGAGCAGCATGATTCCTCACACCTGAGTTCCATGATTATTGCCTGCTGACTGTTTGATTCGTGCCTACTCAGCTCTTTGTTTATTGCCTCCAGAGGCACATGATCAGTGTATGATAGCAAACATGATCAGCGCATGATCAGTCACATGATCAGCGCCATTAAGTCACGTGATCACTACATGATAGTCATGTGATCAGTCCATGCTCAGTCACGGTATCAGTGCATGATCAGCCACGTGATCAGTGCATGATCTGTCACAAGATTAGTGCATGATCATCCACGTGATCAGTGCATGGGCAGTCATGTGATCAGTGCATGATATAGACGTGATCAGTGCATGATCAGTCTCGTGATCAGTGCATGATAGCCACGTGATCAGTGCATGATCAGTCACCTGATGGGTGTATGATCATTCACGTGACCTGTACATGGTAGCTACATGATCATTGCATGATCAGCCACGTGAGTAGTGCATGATAGCCACGTGATCAGTGCATGATCAGTCACGTGATCAGTGCATGATCAGTCATGTGACCAGTACATGGTAGCTGCGTGATCATGCATGATCAGCCACGTGATCAGTGCATGATAGCCACGTGATCAGTGCATGATCAGTCACGTGATCAGTGCATGATCAGCCACGTGATCAGTGCATGATCAGCCACGTGATCAGTGCATGATCAGTCACGTGATCAGTGCATGATCAGTTACGTGATCAGTGCATGATCAGCCACGTGATCAGTGCATGATCAGCCACGTGATCAGTGCATGATCAATTACGTGATCAGTGCATGATCAGTCACGTGATCAGTGCATGGTAGCTACGTGATCATTGCATGATCAGCCACGTGATAGTGCATGATAGCCACGTGATCAGTGCATGATCAGCCACGTGATCAGTGCATGATCAGCCACGTGATCAGTGCATGATCAGTCACGTGATCAGTGCATGATCAGCCACGTGATCAGTGCATGATAGCCACGTGATCAGTGCATGATCAGTCACGTGATCAGTGCATGATCAGCCACGTGATCAGTGCATGATCAGCCACGTGATCAGTGCATGATCAATTACGTGATCAGTGCATGATCAGTCATGTGTCAGTGCATGATAGCTACGTGATCAGTGCATGATCAGCCACGTGATCAGTGCATGATAGCCACGTGATCAGTGCATGATCAGCCACGTGATCAGTGCATGATCAGTCACGTGATCAGTGTGATCAGCCACGTGATCAGTGCATGGTAGCCACGTGATCAGTGCATGATCAGTCACGTGATCAGTGTGATCAGCCACGTGATCAGTGCATGATAGCCACGTGATCAGTGCATGATCAGCCACGTGATCAGTGCATGATCAGTCATGTGATACGTGTGTGATCAGCCACGTGATCAGTGCATGATATCCACGTGATCAGTGCATGACAGTCACGTGATCAGTGCATGATAGCCACGTGATCAGTGCATGATCAGTCACGTGATCATGTGTGATCAGCCACGTGATCAGTGCATGATCAATTACGTGATCAGTGCATGATCAGTCACGTGACCAGTACATGGTTGCTACGTGATCGTTGCATGATCAGCCACGTGAGCAGTGCATGATAGCCACGTGATCAGTGCATGATCAGTCACGTGATCAGTACATGATCAGTCACGTGAACAGTGCATGATCATTTACGTGATCTTTGCATGATCAGTCACGTGCCAGTATATGGTTGCTACGTGATCATTCCATGACGAGCCACGTGAGCAGTGCATGATAGCCACGTGATGTGTGCATGAGTTACGTGAGCAGAGTATGATCAGCCACGTGATCAGTGCATGAGTGCCACGTGATCAGTGCATGATATGTCACGTGACAGGTGTGTGATCAGCCACGTGAACAGTGCATGTTCAGCCACGTGATCAGTGCATGATAGCCACGTGATCAGTGCATGATCAGTTACGTGAGCAGTGTATGATCAGCCACGTGATCAGTGCATGGTCAGACACGTGAACAGTGTATGATCAGCCACGTGATCAGTGCATGATATCCAAGTGATCAGTGCATGATCATCACGTGATCAGTGTATGATCAGCCACGTGAACAGTGCATGCTCAGTCACGTGATCTGGGCCTGCTGAGCTGCGTGATTACTGTCTGCTCATCTGCTTGACAATTGCCAGCTGAGCTGCACGATTCCTGCCTGTCATCTGCTTGACAATTGCCAGCTGTGCTGCGTAATTCCTGCCTGCTCAGCTGCTTGATTATTGCCAGCTGAGCAGCATGATTCCTCACACCTGAGTTCCATGATTATTGCCTGCTGACTGTTTGATTCGTGCCTACTCAGCTCTTTGTTTATTGCCTCCAGAGGCACATGATCAGTGTATGATAGCAAACATGATCAGCGCATGATCAGTCACATGATCAGCGCCATTAAGTCACGTGATCACTACATGATAGTCATGTGATCAGTCCATGCTCAGTCACGGTATCAGTGCATGATCAGCCACGTGATCAGTGCATGATCTGTCACAAGATTAGTGTATGATCATCCACGTGATCAGTGCATGGGCAGTCATGTGATCAGTGCATGATATAGACGTGATCAGTGCATGATCAGTCTCGTGATCAGTGCATGATAGCCACGTGATCAGTGCATGTTCAGTCACCTGATGGGTGTATGATCAATCACGTGACCTGTACATGGTAGCTACATGATCATTGCATGATCAGCCTCGTGAGTAGTGCATGATAGCCACGTGATCAGTGCATGATCAGTCACGTGATCAGTGCATGATCAGTCATGTGACCAGTACATGGTAGCTGCGTGATCATGGCATGATCAGCCACGTGAGCAGTGCATGATAGCCACGTGATCAGTGCATGATCAGACACGTGATCAGTGCATGATCAGTCACGTGATCAGTGCATGATCAGCCACGTGATCAGTGCATGATCAGGCACGTGATCAGTGTATGTCAGCCACGTGATCAGTGCATGATAGCCACGTGATCAGTGCATGATCAGTCACGTGATCAGTGCATGATCAGTTACGTGATCAGTGCATGATCAGCCACGTGATCAGTGCATGATCAGCCACGTGATCAGTGCATGATCAATTACGTGATTAGTGCATGATCAGTCAAGTGACCAGTACATGGTAGCTACGTGATCATTGCATGATCAGCTGCGTGATCAGTGCATGATAGCCACGTGATCAGTGCATGATAGCCACGTGATCAGTGCATGATCAGTCACGTGATATGTGTGTGATCAGCCACGTGATCAGTGCATGATATCCACGTGATCAGTGCATGATCAGCCACGTGATCAGTGCATGATAGCCACGTGATCAGTGCATGATCAGTCACGTGATCATGTGTGATCAGCCACGTGATCAGTGCATGATCAGTCACGTGATCAGTGCATGATCAGTCACGTGATCAGTGCATGATCAGTTACGTGATCAGTGCATGATCAGTCACGTGACCAGTATATGGTTGCTACGTGATCATTGCATGATCAGCCACGTGATCAGTGCATGATAGCCACGTGATCAGTGCATGAGTTACGTGATCAGTGTATGATCAGCCACGTGATCAGTGCATGAGTGCCACGTGATCAGTGCATGATATGTCACGTGACAGTGTGTGATCAGCCACGTGATCAGTGCATGATCAGCCACGTGATCAGTGCATGATAGCCACGTGATCAGTGCATGATCAGTTACGTGATCAGTGCATGATCAGCCACGTGATCAGTGCATGATCAGACACGTGATCAGTGCATGATCAGTCACGTGATCAGTGCATGATAGCTACATGATCAGTGCATGATCAGCCACGTGATCAGTGCATGATAGCCACGTGATCAGTGCATGATCAGTCACGTGATCAGTGCATGATCAGTCATGTGACAGTACATGGTAGCTGCGTGATCATGCATGATCAGCCACGTGATCAGTGCATGATAGTCACGTGATCAGTGCATGATCAGCCACGTGATCAGTGCATGATCAGTCACGTGATCAGTGCATGATCAGCCACGTGATCAGTGCATGATCAGGCACGTGATCAGTGTGTGATCAGCCACGTGATCAGTGCATGATAGCCACGTGATCAGTGCATGATCAGTCACGTGATCAGTGCATGATCAGTCACGTGATCAGTGCATGATCAGCCACGTGATCAGTGCATGATCAGCCACGTGATCAGTGCATGATCAGTCACGTGATCAGTGCATGATCAGTCACGTGATCAGTGCATGGTAGCTACGTGATCAGTGCATGATCAGCCACGTGATCAGTGCATGATAGCCACGTGATCAGTGCATGATAGCCACGTGATCAGTGCATGATCAGTCACGTGATAGTGTGTGATCAGCCACGTGATCAGTGCATGATAGTCACGTGATCAGTGCATGATCAGTCACGTGATCAGTGCATGATCAGCCACGTGATCAGTGCATGATATCCACGTGATCAGTGCATGACAGCCACGTGATCAGTGCATGATAGCCACGTGATCAGTGCATGATCAGTCACGTGATCATGTGTGATCAGCCACGTGATCAGTGCATGATCAGCCACGTGATCAGTGCATGATCAATTACGTGATCAGTGCATGATCAGTCACGTGACCAGTACATGGTAGCTACGTGATCGTTGCATGATCAGCCACGTGAGCAGTGCATGATAGCCACGTGATCAGTGCATGATCAGTCACGTGATCAGTGCATGATCAGTCACGTGATCAGTGCATGATCATTCACGTGATCAGTGCATGATCAGTCACGTGATCAGTGCATGATAGCCACGTGATCAGTGCATGATCAGCCACGTGAGCAGTGCATGATCAGCCACGTGATCAGTGCATGAGTCACGTGATCAGTGTATGATCAGCCACGTGATCAGTGCATGATATCCAAGTGATCAGTGCATGATCATCACGTGATCAGTGTATGATCAGCCACGTGAACAGTGCATGCTCAGTCACGTGATCAGGGCCTGCTGAGCTGCGTGATTACTGTCTGCTCATCTGCTTGACAATTGCCAGCTGAGCTGCACGATTCCTGCCTGTCATCTGCTTGACAATTGCCAGCTGTGCTGCGTAATTCCTGCCTGCTCAGCTGCTTGATTATTGCCAGCTGAGCAGCATGATTCCTCACACCTGAGTTCCATGATTATTGCCTGCTGACTGTTTGATTCGTGCCTACTCAGCTCTTTGTTTATTGCCTCCAGAGGCACATGATCAGTGTATGATAGCAAACATGATCAGCGCATGATCAGTCACATGATCAGCGCCATTAAGTCACGTGATCACTACATGATAGTCATGTGATCAGTCCATGCTCAGTCACGGTATCAGTGCATGATCAGCCACGTGATCAGTGCATGATCTGTCACAAGATTAGTGTATGATCATCCACGTGATCAGTGCATGGGCAGTCATGTGATCAGTGCATGATATAGACGTGATCAGTGCATGATCAGTCTCGTGATCAGTGCATGATAGCCACGTGATCAGTGCATGATCAGTCACCTGATGGGTGTATGATCATTCACGTGACCTGTACATGGTAGGTACATGATCATTGCATGATCAGCCACGTGAGTAGTGCATGATAGCCACGTGATCAGTGCATGATCAGTCACGTGATCAGTGCATGATCAGTCATGTGACCAGTACATGGTAGCTGCGTGATCATGGCATGATCAGCCACGTGAGCAGTGCATGATAGCCACGTGATCAGTGCATGATCAGACACGTGATCAGTGCATGATCAGTCACGTGATCAGTGCATGATCAGCCACGTGATCAGTGCATGATCAGGCACGTGATCAGTGCATGTCCAGCCACGTGATCAGTGCATGATAGCCACGTGATCAGTGCATGATCAGTCACGTGATCAGTGCATGATCAGTCACGTGATCAGTGCATGATCAGCCACGTGATCAGTGCATGATCAGCCACGTGATCAGTGCATGATCAGCCACGTGATCAGTGCATGATCAGTCACGTGATCAGTGCATGATCAGCCACGTGATCAGTGCATGATAGCCACGTGATCAGTGCATGACAGTCACGTGATCAGTGCATGATCAGCCACGTGATCAGTGCATGATAGCCACGTGATCAGTGCATGATAGCCACGTGATCAGTGCATGATCAGTCACGTGATCATGTGTGATCAGCCACGTGATCAGTGCATGATCAGCCACGTGATCAGTGCATGATCAATTACGTGATCAGTGCATGATCAGTCACGTGATCAGTGCATGGTAGCTACGTGATCAGTGCATGATCAGCCACGTGATCAGTGCATGATAGCCACGTGATCAGTGCATGATAGCCACGTGATCAGTGCATGATCAGTCACGTGATCAGTGCATGATCAGCCACGTGATCAGTGCATGATAGCCACGTGATCAGTGCATGATCAGTCACGTGATCAGTGCATGATAGCCACGTGATCAGTGCATGATAGCCACGTGATCAGTGCATGATAGCCACGTGATCAGTGCATGATCAGTCACGTGATACATGTGTGATCAGCCACGTGATCAGTGCATGATGAGCCACGTGATCAGTGCATGATCAATTACGTGATCAGTGCATGATCAGTCACGTGACCAGTACATGGTTGCTACGTGATCATTGCATGATCAGCCACGTGAGCAGTACATGGTAGCCACGTGATCAGTGCATGATCAGTCACGTGATCAGTACATGATCAGTCACGTGAACAGTGCATGATCATTTACGTGATCAGTGCATGATCAGTCACGTTGCCAGTATATGGTTGCTACGTGATCATTCCATGACGAGCCACGTGAGCAGTGCATGATAGCCACGTGATGTGTGCATGAGTTACGTGAGCAGAGTATGATCAGCCACGTGATCAGTGCATGAGTGCCACGTGATCAGTGCATGATATGTCACGTGACAGGTGTGTGATCAGCCACGTGAACAGTGCATGTTCAGCCACGTGATCAGTGCATGATAGCCACGTGATCAGTGCATGATCAGTTACGTGAGCAGTGTATGATCAGCCACGTGATCAGTGCATGGTCAGACACGTGAACAGTGTATGATCAGCCACGTGATCAGTGCATGATATCCAAGTGATCAGTGCATGATCATCACGTGATCAGTGTATGATCAGCCACGTGAACAGTGCATGCTCAGTCACGTGATCAGGGCCTGCTGAGCTGCGTGATTACTGTCTGCTCATCTGCTTGACAATTGCCAGCTGAGCTGCACGATTCCTGCCTGTCATCTGCTTGACAATTGCCAGCTGTGCTGCGTAATTCCTGCCTGCTCAGCTGCTTGATTATTGCCAGCTGAGCAGCATGATTCCTCACACCTGAGTTCCATGATTATTGCCTGCTGACTGTTTGATTCGTGCCTACTCAGCTCTTTGTTTATTGCCTCCAGAGGCACATGATCAGTGTATGATAGCAAACATGATCAGCGCATGATCAGTCACATGATCAGCGCCATTAAGTCACGTGATCACTACATGATAGTCATGTGATCAGTCCATGCTCAGTCACGGTATCAGTGCATGATCAGCCACGTGATCAGTGCATGATCTGTCACAAGATTAGTGTATGATCATCCACGTGATCAGTGCATGGGCAGTCATGTGATCAGTGCATGATATAGACGTGATCAGTGCATGATCAGTCACGTGATCAGTGCATGATCAGCCACGTGATC
Source organism: Bos javanicus (assembly GCF_032452875.1). Classification (NCBI taxonomy): domain Eukaryota; kingdom Metazoa; phylum Chordata; class Mammalia; order Artiodactyla; family Bovidae; genus Bos; species Bos javanicus. The sequence goes on from NW_026893596.1 coordinate 1,388,206, forward strand.
AGTGCATGATCAGCCACGTGATCAGTGCATGATCAGCCACGTGATCAGTGCATGATCAGTCACGTGATCAGTGCATGATCAGCCACGTGATCAGTGCATGATCAGCCACGTGATCAGTGCATGATCAGTCACGTGATCAGTGCATGATCAGTCACGTGACCAGTACATGGTAGCTACGTGATCAGTGCATGATCAGCCACGTGATCAGTGCATGATAGCCACGTGATCAGTGCATGATCAGTCACGTGATCAGTGCATGATCAGTCACGTGATCAGTGCATGATCAGCCACGTGATCAGTGCATGATCAGCCACGTGATCAGTGCATGATAGCCACGTGATCAGTGCATGATCAGTCACGTGATCAGTGCATGATCAGTCACGTGATCAGTGCATGATCAGTCACGTGATCAGTGCATGATCAGTCACGTGATCAGTGCATGATCAGCCACGTGATCAGTGCATGATCAGCCACGTGATCAGTGCATGATCAGCCACGTGATCAGTGCATGATCAGTCACGTGATCAGTGCATGATCAGCCACGTGATCAGTGCATGATCAGTCACGTGATCAGTGCATGATCAGCCACGTGATCAGTGCATGATAGCCACGTGATCAGTGCATGATCAGTCACGTGATCAGTGCATGATCAGTCACGTGATCAGTGCATGATCAGCCACGTGATCAGTGCATGATAGCCACGTGATCAGTGCATGATCAGTCACGTGATCAGTGCATGATCAGTCACGTGACCAGTACATGGTAGCTGCGTGATCATGCATGATCAGCCACGTGAGCAGTGCATGATAGCCACGTGATCAGTGCATGATCAGCCACGTGATCAGTGCATGATCAGTCACGTGATCAGTGCATGATCAGTCACGTGATCAGTGCATGATCAGCACGTGATCAGTGCATGATCAGCCACGTGATCAGTGCATGATAGCCACGTGATCAGTGCATGATCAGTCACGTGATCAGTGCATGATCAGTCACGTGATCAGTGCATGATCAGCCACGTGATCAGTGCATGATCAGCCACGTGATCAGTGCATGATCAATTACGTGATCAGTGCATGATCAGTCACGTGATCAGTGCATGATAGTCACGTGATCAGTGCATGATCAGCCACGTGATCAGTGCATGATAGCCACGTGATCAGTGCATGATCAGCCACGTGATCAGTGCATGATCAGTCACGTGATCGTGTGTGATCAGCCACGTGATCAGTGCATGTTGAGCCACGTGATCAGTGCATGATCAGTTACGTGATCAGTGCATGATCAGTCACGTGATCAGTGCATGGTTGCTACGTGATCAGTGCATGATCAGCCACGTGATCAGTGCATGATAGCCACGTGATCAGTGCATGATCAGCCACGTGATCAGTGCATGATCAGTCACGTGATCAGTGCATGATCAGCCACGTGATCAGTGCATGATCAGCCACGTGATCAGTGCATGATCAGCCACGTGATCAGTGCATGATAGCCACGTGATCAGTGCATGATCAGTCACGTGATCAGTGTATGATCAGCCACGTGAACAGTGCATGCTCAGTCACGTGATCAGGGCCTGCTGAGCTGCGTGATTACTGTCTGCTCATCTGCTTGACAATTGCCAGCTGAGCTGCACGATTCCTGCCTGTCATCTGCTTGACAATTGCCAGCTGTGCTGCGTAATTCCTGCCTGCTCAGCTGCTTGATTATTGCCAGCTGAGCAGCATGATTCCTCACAGCTGAGTTCCATGATTATTGCCTGCTGACTGTTTGATTCGTGCCTACTCAGCTCTTTGTTTATTGCCTCCAGAGGCACATGATCAGTGTATGATAGCAAACATGATCAGCGCATGATCAGTCACATGATCAGCGCCATTAAGTCACGTGATCACTACATGATAGTCATGTGATCAGTCCATGCTCAGTCACGGTATCAGTGCATGATCAGCCACGTGATCAGTGCATGATCTGTCACATGATTAGTGTATGATCATCCACGTGATCAGTGCATGGGCAGTCATGTGATCAGTGCATGATATAGACGTGATCAGTGCATGATCAGTCTCGTGATCAGTGCATGATAGCCACGTGATCAGTGCATGATCAGTCACCTGATGGGTGTATGATCATTCACGTGACCTGTACATGGTAGCTACATGATCATTGCATGATCAGCCACGTGAGTAGTGCATGATAGCCACGTGATCACTGCATGATCAGTCACGTGATCAGTGCATGATCAGTCATGTGACCAGTACATGGTAGCTGCGTGATCATGCATGATCAGCCACGTGAGCAGTGCATGATAGCCACGTGATCAGTGCATGATCAGTCACGTGATCAGTGCATGATCAGCCACGTGATCAGTGCATGATCAGCCACGTGATCAGTGCATGATCAGCCACGTGATCAGTGCATGATAGCCACGTGATCAGTGCATGATCAGTCACGTGATCAGTGCATGATCAGTTACGTGATCAGTGCATGATCAGCCACGTGATCAGTGCATGATCAATTACGTGATCAGTGCATGATCAGTCACGTGACCAGTACATGGTAGCTACGTGATCATTGCATGATCAGCCACGTGATCAGTGCATGATAGCCACGTGATCAGTGCATGATAGCCACGTGATCAGTGCATGATCAGTCATGTGATACGTGTGTGATCAGCCACGTGATCAGTGCATGATATCCACGTGATCAGTGCATGACAGCCACGTGATCAGTGCATGATAGCCACGTGATCAGTGCATGATCAGTCACGTGATCATGTGTGATCAGCCACGTGATCAGTGCATGATGAGCCACGTGATCAGTGCATGATCAGTACGTGATCAGTGCATGATCAGTCACGTGACCAGTACATGGTTGCTACGTGATCGTGCATGATCAGCCACGTGAGCAGTGCATGATAGCCACGTGATCAGTGCATGATCAGTCACGTGATCAGTGCATGATCAGTCACGTGATCAGTGCATGATCATTTACGTGATCAGTGCATGATCAGTCACGTGACCAGTATATGGTAGCTACGTGATCATTCATGAGCCACGTGATCAGTGCATGATAGCCACGTGATCAGTGCATGATCAGTTACGTGAGCAGTGTATGATCAGCCACGTGATCAGTGCATGAGTGCCACGTGATCAGTGCATGATATGTCACGTGACAGTGTGTGATCAGCCACGTGATCAGTGCATGATCAGCCACGTGATCAGTGCATGATAGCCACGTGATCAGTGCATGATCAGTCACGTGATCAGTGCATGATCAGCCACGTGATCAGTGCATGATAGCCACGTGATCAGTGCATGATCATCACGTGATCAGTGCATGATCAGCCACGTGATCAGTGCATGATCAGCCACGTGATCAGTGCATGATAGCCACGTGATCAGTGCATGATCAGTTACGTGATCAGTGCATGATCAGCCACGTGATCAGTGCATGATCAGTCACGTGATCAGTGCATGATCAGCCACGTGATCAGTGCATGATCAGTCACGTGATCAGTGCATGATCAGCCACGTGATCAGTGCATGATAGCCACGTGATCAGTGCATGATCAGTCACGTGATCAGTGCATGATCAGTTACGTGATCAGTGCATGATCAGCCACGTGATCAGTGCATGATCAGCCACGTGATCAGTGCATGATCAGTCACGTGATCAGTGCATGATCAGTCACGTGATCAGTGCATGATAGCCACGTGATCAGTGCATGATCAGCCACGTGATCAGTGCATGATAGCCACGTGATCAGTGCATGATAGCCACGTGATCAGTGCATGATCAGTCACGTGATCAGTGTGTGATCAGCCACGTGATCAGTGCATGATAGCCACGTGATCAGTGCATGATCAGCCACGTGATCAGTGCATGATAGCCACGTGATCAGTGCATGATCAGTCACGTGATCAGTGTGATCAGCCACGTGATCAGTGCATGATCAGTCACGTGATCAGTGCATGATCAGTCACGTGATCAGTGCATGATCATTTACGTGATCAGTGCATGATCAGTCACGTGACCAGTATATGGTAGCTACGTGATCATTGCATGACAGCCACGTGAGCAGTGCATGATAGCCACGTGATGTGTGCATGAGTTACGTGAGCAGTGTATGATCAGCCACGTGATCAGTGCATGATGCCACGTGATCAGTGCATGATAGTCACGTGACAGGTGTGATCAGCCACGTGATCAGTGCATGATCAGCCACGTGATCAGTGCATGATAGCCACGTGATCAGTGCATGATCAGTTACGTGATCAGTGCATGATCAGCCACGTGATCAGTGCATGATCAGACACGTGATCAGTGCATGATCAGCCACGTGATCAGTGCATGTGCAGTCATGTGATCAGTGCATGATATAGACGTGATCAGTGCATGATCAGTCACGTGATCAGTGCATGATAGCCACGTGATCAGTGCATGATCAGTCACGTGATGGTGTATGATCATTCACGTGACCTGTACATGGTAGCTACATGATCATTGCATGATCAGCCACGTGATAGTGCATGATAGCCACGTGATCAGTGCATGATCAGTCACGTGATCAGTGCATGATCAGTCACGTGATCAGTGCATGATCAGTCACGTGATCAGTGCATGATAGCTACGTGATCAGTGCATGATCAGCCACGTGATCAGTGCATGATAGCCACGTGATCAGTGCATGATCAGTCACGTGATCAGTGCATGATCAGTCACGTGATCAGTGCATGATCAGCCACGTGATCAGTGCATGATCAGGCACGTGATCAGTGCATGATCAGCCACGTGATCAGTGCATGATAGCCACGTGATCAGTGCATGATCAGTCACGTGATCAGTGCATGATCAGCCACGTGATCAGTGCATGATCAGCCACGTGATCAGTGCATGATCAGTTACGTGATCAGTGCATGATCAGTCACGTGACCAGTGCATGATAGCTACGTGATCATTGCATGATCAGCCACGTGATCAGTGCATGATAGCCACGTGATCAGTGCATGATCAGCCACGTGATCAGTGCATGATCAGTCACGTGATCATGTGTGATCAGCCACGTGATCAGTGCATGATAGCCACGTGATCAGTGCATGATCAGTCATGTGATACGTGTGTGATCAGCCACGTGATCAGTGCATGATATCCACGTGATCAGTGCATGACAGCCACGTGATCAGTGCATGAGAATCACGTGATCAGTGCATGATCAGTCACGTGATACATGTGTGATCAGCCACGTGATCAGTGCATGATGAGCCACGTGATCAGTGCAGGATCAATTACGTGATCAGTGCATGATCAGTCACGTGACCAGTACATGGTTGCTACGTGATCGTTGCATGATCAGCCACGTGAGCAGAGCATGATAGCCACGTGATCAGTGCATGATCAGTCACGTGATCAGTACATGATCAGTCACGTGAACAGTGCATGATCATTTACGTGATCTTTGCATGATCAGTCACGTGACCAGTATATGGTAGCTACGTGATCATTCCATGACGAGCCACGTGAGCAGTGCATGATAGCCACGTGATGTGTGCATGAGTTACGTGAGCAGAGTATGATCAGCCACGTGATCAGTGCATGAGTGCCACGTGATCAGTGCATGATATGTCACGTGACAGGTGTGTGATCAGCCACGTGAACAGTGCATGTTCAGCCACGTGATCAGTGCATGATAGCCACGTGATCAGTGCATGATCAGTTACGTGAGCAGTGTATGATCAGCCACGTGATCAGTGCATGGTCAGACACGTGAACAGTGTATGATCAGCCACGTGATCAGTGCATGATATCCAAGTGATCAGTGCATGATCATCACGTGATCAGTGTATGATCAGCCACGTGAACAGTGCATGCTCAGTCACGTGATCTGGGCCTGCTGAGCTGCGTGATTACTGTCTGCTCATCTGCTTGACAATTGCCAGCTGAGCTGCACGATTCCTGCCTGTCATCTGCTTGACAATTGCCAGCTGTGCTGCGTAATTCCTGCCTGCTCAGCTGCTTGATTATTGCCAGCTGAGCAGCATGATTCCTCACACCTGAGTTCCATGATTATTGCCTGCTGACTGTTTGATTCGTGCCTACTCAGCTCTTTGTTTATTGCCTCCAGAGGCACATGATCAGTGTATGATAGCAAACATGATCAGCGCATGATCAGTCACATGATCAGCGCCATTAAGTCACGTGATCACTACATGATAGTCATGTGATCAGTCCATGCTCAGTCACGGTATCAGTGCATGATCAGCCACGTGATCAGTGCATGATCTGTCACAAGATTAGTGTATGATCATCCACGTGATCAGTGCATGGGCAGTCATGTGATCAGTGCATGATATAGACGTGATCAGTGCATGATCAGTCTCGTGATCAGTGCATGATAGCCACGTGATCAGTGCATGATCAGTCACCTGATGGGTGTATGATCATTCACGTGACCTGTACATGGTAGCTACATGATCATTGCATGATCAGCCACGTGAGTAGTGCATGATAGCCACGTGATCACTGCATGATCAGTCACGTGATCAGTGCATGATCAGTCATGTGACCAGTACATGGTAGCTGCGTGATCATGGCATGATCAGCCACGTGAGCAGTGCATGATAGCCACGTGATCAGTGCATGATCAGACACGTGATCAGTGCATGATCAGTCACGTGATCAGTGCATGATCAGCCACGTGATCAGTGCATGATCAGGCACGTGATCAGTGTATGTCAGCCACGTGATCAGTGCATGATAGCCACGTGATCAGTGCATGATCAGTCACGTGATCAGTGCATGATCAGTCACGTGATCAGTGCATGATCAGCCACGTGATCAGTGCATGATCAGCCACGTGATCAGTGCATGATCAATTACGTGATCAGTGCATGATCAGTCACGTGATCAGTACATGATAGCTACGTGATCATTGCATGATCAGCCACGTGATCAGTGCATGATAGCCACGTGATCAGTGCATGATCAGCCACGTGATCAGTGCATGATCACCACGTGATCAGTGCATGATCAGTCACGTGATCAGTGCATGATCAGCCACGTGATCAGTGCATGATAGCCACGTGATCAGTGCATGATCAGTCACGTGATCAGTGCATGATCAGCCACGTGATCAGTGCATGATCAGCCACGTGATCAGTGCATGATCAATCACGTGATCAGTGCATGATCAGTCACGTGACCAGTGCATGATAGCTACGTGATCAGTGCATGATCAGCCACGTGATCAGTGCATGATAGCCACGTGATCAGTGCATGATCAGCCACGTGATCAGTGCATGATCAGTCACGTGATCATGTGTGATCAGCCACGTGATCAGTGCATGATAGCCACGTGATCAGTGCATGATCAGTCACGTGATCAGTGTGATCAGCCACGTGATCAGTGCATGATAGCCACGTGATCAGTGCATGATCAGCCACGTGATCAGTGCATGATCAGTCACGTGATCAGTGCATGATCAGCCACGTGATCAGTGCATGATAGCCACGTGATCAGTGCATGATCAGTCACGTGATCAGTGCATGATAGCCACGTGATCAGTGCATGATCAATTACGTGATCAGTGCATGATCAGTCACGTGACCAGTACATGGTAGCTACGTGATCGTTGCATGATCAGCCACGTGATCAGTGCATGATAGCCACGTGATCAGTGCATGATCAGTCACGTGATCAGTGCATGATCAGTCACGTGATCAGTGCATGATCATTTACGTGATCAGTGCATGATCAGTCACGTGCCAGTATATGGTAGCTACGTGATCATTCCATGACAGCCACGTGAGCAGTGCATGATAGCCACGTGATGTGTGCATGAGTTACGTGAGCAGAGTATGATCAGCCACGTGATCAGTGCATGAGTGCCACGTGATCAGTGCATGATATGTCACGTGACAGGTGTGTGATCAGCCACGTGATCAGTGCATGATCAGCCACGTGATCAGTGCATGATAGCCACGTGATCAGTGCATGATCAGTTACGTGAGCAGTGTATGATCAGCCACGTGATCAGTGCATGGTCAGACACGTGATCAGTGTATGATCAGCCACGTGATCAGTGCATGATATCCAAGTGATCAGTGCATGATCATCACGTGATCAGTGTATGATCAGCCACGTGAACAGTGCATGCTCAGTCACGTGATCAGGGCCTGCTGAGCTGCGTGATTACTGTCTGCTCATCTGCTTGACAATTGCCAGCTGAGCTGCACGATTCCTGCCTGTCATCTGCTTGACAATTGCCAGCTGTGCTGCGTAATTCCTGCCTGCTCAGCTGCTTGATTATTGCCAGCTGAGCAGCATGATTCCTCACACCTGAGTTCCATGATTATTGCCTGCTGACTGTTTGATTCGTGCCTACTCAGCTCTTTGTTTATTGCCTCCAGAGGCACATGATCAGTGTATGATAGCAAACATGATCAGCGCATGATCAGTCACATGATCAGCGCCATTAAGTCACGTGATCACTACATGATAGTCATGTGATCAGTCCATGCTCAGTCACGGTATCAGTGCATGATCAGCCACGTGATCAGTGCATGATCTGTCACATGATTAGTGTATGATCATCCACGTGATCAGTGCATGGGCAGTCATGTGATCAGTGCATGATATAGACGTGATCAGTGCATGATCAGTCACGTGATCAGTGCATGATAGCCACGTGATCAGTGCATGATCAGTCACGTGATCAGTGCATGATCATTCACGTGACCAGTACATGGTAGCTACGTGATCATTGCATGATCAGCCACGTGAGTAGTGCATGATAGCCACGTGATCAGTGCATGATCAGTTACGTGATCAGTGCATGATCAGCCACGTGATCAGTGCATGATAGCCACGTGATCAGTGCATGATCAGTCACGTGATCAGTGCATGATCAGTCACGTGATCAGTGCATGATCAGCCACGTGATCAGTGCATGATCAGTCACGTGATCAGTGCATGATCAGTCACGTGATCAGTGCATGATAGCCACGTGATCAGTGCATGATCAGCCACGTGATCAGTGCATGATCAGCCACGTGATCAGTGCATGATAGCCACGTGATCAGTGCATGATCAGTTACGTGATCAGTGTATGATCAGCCACGTGATCAGTGCATGATCAGACACGTGATCAGTGTATGATCAGCCACGTGATCAGTGCATGATATCCACGTGATCAGTGCATGATCATCACGTGATCAGTGTATGATCAGCCACGTGAACAGTGCATGCTCAGTCACGTGATCAGGGCCTGCTGAGCTGCGTGATTACTGTCTGCTCATCTGCTTGACAATTGCCAGCTGAGCTGCACGATTCCTGCCTGTCATCTGCTTGACAATTGCCAGCTGTGCTGCGTAATTCCTGCCTGCTCAGCTGCTTGATTATTGCCAGCTGAGCAGCATGATTCCTCACACCTGAGTTCCATGATTATTGCCTGCTGACTGTTTGATTCGTGCCTACTCAGCTCTTTGTTTATTGCCTCCAGAGGCACATGATCAGTGTATGATAGCAAACATGATCAGCGCATGATCAGTCACATGATCAGCGCCATTAAGTCACGTGATCACTACATGATAGTCATGTGATCAGTCCATGCTCAGTCACGGTATCAGTGCATGATCAGCCACGTGATCAGTGCATGATCTGTCACGTGATCAGTGTATGATCATCCACGTGATCAGTGCATGGGCAGTCATGTGATCAGTGCATGATATAGACGTGATCAGTGCATGATCAGTCACGTGATCAGTGCATGATAGCCACGTGATCAGTGCATGATCAGTCACCTGATCAGTGCATGATCAGTCACGTGACCAGTACATGGTAGCTACATGATCATTGCATGATCAGCCACGTGAGTAGTGCATGATAGCCACGTGATCAGTGCATGATCAGTCACGTGATCAGTGCATGATCAGCCACGTGATCAGTGCATGATAGCCACGTGATCAGTGCATGATCAGTCACGTGATCAGTGCATGATCAGCCACGTGATCAGTGCATGATCAGCCACGTGATCAGTGCATGATCAGTCACGTGATCAGTGCATGATCAGTCACGTGATCAGTGCATGATAGTCACGTGATCAGTGCATGATCAGCCACGTGATCAGTGCATGATCAGCCACGTGATCAGTGCATGATAGCCACGTGATCAGTGCATGATCAGTTACGTGAGCAGTGTATGATCAGCCACGTGATCAGTGCATGGTCAGACACGTGAACAGTGTATGATCAGCCACGTGATCAGTGCATGATATCCAAGTGATCAGTGCATGATCATCACGTGATCAGTGTATGATCAGCCACGTGAACAGTGCATGCTCAGTCACGTGATCAGGGCCTGCTGAGCTGCGTGATTACTGTCTGCTCATCTGCTTGACAATTGCCAGCTGAGCTGCACGATTCCTGCCTGTCATCTGCTTGACAATTGCCAGCTGTGCTGCGTAATTCCTGCCTGCTCAGCTGCTTGATTATTGCCAGCTGAGCAGCATGATTCCTCACACCTGAGTTCCATGATTATTGCCTGCTGACTGTTTGATTCGTGCCTACTCAGCTCTTTGTTTATTGCCTCCAGAGGCACATGATCAGTGTATGATAGCAAACATGATCAGCGCATGATCAGTCACATGATCAGCGCCATTAAGTCACGTGATCACTACATGATAGTCATGTGATCAGTCCATGCTCAGTCACGGTATCAGTGCATGATCAGCCACGTGATCAGTGCATGATCTGTCACATGATTAGTGTATGATCATCCACGTGATCAGTGCATGGGCAGTCATGTGATCAGTGCATGATATAGACGTGATCAGTGCATGATCAGTCACGTGATCAGTGCATGATAGCCACGTGATCAGTGCATGATCAGTCACCTGATGGGTGTATGATCATTCACGTGACCTGTACATGGTAGCTACATGATCATTGCATGATCAGCCACGTGAGTAGTGCATGATAGCCACGTGATCAGTGCATGATCAGTCACGTGATCAGTGCATGATCAGTCATGTGACCAGTACATGGTAGCTGCGTGATCATGGCATGATCAGCCACGTGATCAGTGCATGATAGCCACGTGATCAGTGCATGATCAGCCACGTGATCAGTGCATGATCAGTCACGTGATCAGTGCATGATCAGCCACGTGATCAGTGCATGATAGCCACGTGATCAGTGCATGATCAGTCACGTGATCAGTGCATGATCAGTCACGTGATCAGTGTATGATCAGCCACGTGATCAGTGCATGATCAGCCACGTGATCAGTGCATGATCAATTACGTGATCAGTGCATGATCAGTCACGTGACCAGTACATGGTAGCTACGTGATCATTGCATGATCAGCCACGTGATCAGTGCATGATAGCCACGTGATCAGTGCATGATAGCCACGTGATCAGTGCATGATCAGTCACGTGATCAGTGTGTGATCAGCCACGTGATCAGTGCATGATATCCACGTGATCAGTGCATGACAGCCACGTGATCAGTGCATGATAGCCACGTGATCAGTGCATGATCAGTCACGTGATCAGTGTGTGATCAGCCACGTGATCAGTGCATGATCAGCCACGTGATCAGTGCATGATCAATTACGTGATCAGTGCATGATCAGTCACGTGATCAGTGCATGGTTGCTACGTGATCGTGCATGATCAGCCACGTGATCAGTGCATGATAGCCACGTGATCAGTGCATGATCAGTCACGTGATCAGTGCATGATCAGTCACGTGATCAGTGCATGATCATTTACGTGATCAGTGCATGATCAGTCACGTGACCAGTATATGGTTGCTACGTGATCATTGCATGACAGCCACGTGAGCAGTGCATGATAGCCACGTGATCAGTGCATGATCAGCCACGTGATCAGTGCATGATCAGTCACGTGATCAGTGCATGATCAGCCACGTGATCAGTGCATGATCAGTCACGTGATCAGTGCATGATCAGCCACGTGATCAGTGCATGATAGCCACGTGATCAGTGCATGATCAGTCACGTGATCAGTGCATGATCAGCCACGTGATCAGTGCATGATCAGCCACGTGATCAGTGCATGATCAGTCACGTGATCAGTGCATGATCAGTCACGTGATCAGTGCATGATAGCTACGTGATCAGTGCATGATCAGCCACGTGATCAGTGCATGATAGCCACGTGATCAGTGCATGATAGCCACGTGATCAGTGCATGATCAGTCACGTGATCATGTGTGATCAGCCACGTGATCAGTGCATGATAGCCACGTGATCAGTGCATGATCAGTCACGTGATCGTGCATGATCAGCCACGTGATCAGTGCATGATAGCCACGTGATCAGTGCATGACAGCCACGTGATCAGTGCATGATAGCCACGTGATCAGTGCATGATCAGTCACGTGATCATGTGTGATCAGCCACGTGATCAGTGCATGATCAGCCACGTGATCAGTGCATGATCAATTACGTGATCAGTGCATGATCAGTCACGTGACCAGTACATGGTAGCTACGTGATCAGTGCATGATCAGCCACGTGATCAGTGCATGATAGCCACGTGATCAGTGCATGATCAGTCACGTGATCAGTGCATGATCAGTCACGTGATCAGTGCATGATCAGTTACGTGATCAGTGCATGATCAGTCACGTGACCAGTACATGGTTGCTACGTGATCATTGCATGATCAGCCACGTGAGCAGTGCATGATAGCCACGTGATCAGTGCATGAGTCACGTGATCAGTGTATGATCAGCCACGTGATCAGTGCATGATGCCACGTGATCAGTGCATGATCAGTCACGTGACAGTGCATGATCAGCCACGTGATCAGTGCATGATCAGCCACGTGATCAGTGCATGATAGCCACGTGATCAGTGCATGATCAGTTACGTGATCAGTGCATGATCAGCCACGTGATCAGTGCATGATCAGTCACGTGATCAGTGCATGATCAGCCACGTGATCAGTGCATGATCAGCCACGTGATCAGTGCATGATCAGCCACGTGATCAGTGCATGATCAGTTACGTGAGCAGTGTATGATCAGCCACGTGATCAGTGCATGGTCAGACACGTGAACAGTGTATGATCAGCCACGTGATCAGTGCATGATATCCAAGTGATCAGTGCATGATCATCACGTGATCAGTGTATGATCAGCCACGTGAACAGTGCATGCTCAGTCACGTGATCTGGGCCTGCTGAGCTGCGTGATTACTGTCTGCTCATCTGCTTGACAATTGCCAGCTGAGCTGCACGATTCCTGCCTGTCATCTGCTTGACAATTGCCAGCTGTGCTGCGTAATTCCTGCCTGCTCAGCTGCTTGATTATTGCCAGCTGAGCAGCATGATTCCTCACACCTGAGTTCCATGATTATTGCCTGCTGACTGTTTGATTCGTGCCTACTCAGCTCTTTGTTTATTGCCTCCAGAGGCACATGATCAGTGTATGATAGCAAACATGATCAGCGCATGATCAGTCACATGATCAGCGCCATTAAGTCACGTGATCACTACATGATAGTCATGTGATCAGTCCATGCTCAGTCACGGTATCAGTGCATGATCAGCCACGTGATCAGTGCATGATCTGTCACATGATTAGTGCATGATCATCCACGTGATCAGTGCATGGGCAGTCATGTGATCAGTGCATGATATAGACGTGATCAGTGCATGATCAGTCTCGTGATCAGTGCATGATAGCCACGTGATCAGTGCATGATCAGTCACCTGATGGGTGTATGATCATTCACGTGACCTGTACATGGTAGCTACATGATCATTGCATGATCAGCCACGTGAGTAGTGCATGATAGCCACGTGATCAGTGCATGATCAGTCACGTGATCAGTGCATGATCAGTCATGTGACCAGTACATGGTAGCTGCGTGATCATGGCATGATCAGCCACGTGATCAGTGCATGATAGCCACGTGATCAGTGCATGATCAGTCACGTGATCAGTGCATGATCAGCCACGTGATCAGTGCATGATAGCCACGTGATCAGTGCATGATCAGTCACGTGATCAGTGCATGATCAGTCACGTGATCAGTGCATGATCAGCCACGTGATCAGTGCATGATCAGCCACGTGATCAGTGCATGATCAATTACGTGATCAGTGCATGATCAGTCACGTGATCAGTGCATGATAGCTACGTGATCATTGCATGATCAGCCACGTGATCAGTGCATGATAGCCACGTGATCAGTGCATGATCAGCCACGTGATCAGTGCATGATCAGCCACGTGATCAGTGCATGATCAGTCACGTGATCAGTGCATGATCAGCCACGTGATCAGTGCATGATAGCCACGTGATCAGTGCATGATCAGTCACGTGATCAGTGCATGATCAGCCACGTGATCAGTGCATGATCAGCCACGTGATCAGTGCATGATCAATTACGTGATCAGTGCATGATCAGTCACGTGTCAGTGCATGGTAGCTACGTGATCAGTGCATGATCAGCCACGTGATCAGTGCATGATAGCCACGTGATCAGTGCATGATCAGCCACGTGATCAGTGCATGATCAGTCACGTGATCATGTGTGATCAGCCACGTGATCAGTGCATGATAGCCACGTGATCAGTGCATGATCAGTCACGTGATCAGTGTGATCAGCCACGTGATCAGTGCATGATAGCCACGTGATCAGTGCATGATCAGCCACGTGATCAGTGCATGATCAGTCATGTGATACGTGTGTGATCAGCCACGTGATCAGTGCATGATATCCACGTGATCAGTGCATGATCAGCCACGTGATCAGTGCATGAGCCACGTGATCAGTGCATGATCAGTCACGTGATACATGTGTGATCAGCCACGTGATCAGTGCATGATGAGCCACGTGATCAGTGCATGATCAATTACGTGATCAGTGCATGATCAGTCACGTGACCAGTACATGGTTGCTACGTGATCGTTGCATGATCAGCCACGTGAGCAGTGCATGATAGCCACGTGATCAGTGCATGATCAGTCACGTGATCAGTACATGATCAGTCACGTGAACAGTGCATGATCATTTACGTGATCAGTGCATGATCAGTCACGTGCCAGTATATGGTTGCTACGTGATCATTCCATGACGAGCCACGTGAGCAGTGCATGATAGCCACGTGATGTGTGCATGAGTTACGTGAGCAGAGTATGATCAGCCACGTGATCAGTGCATGAGTGCCACGTGATCAGTGCATGATATGTCACGTGACAGGTGTGTGATCAGCCACGTGAACAGTGCATGTTCAGCCACGTGATCAGTGCATGATAGCCACGTGATCAGTGCATGATCAGTTACGTGAGCAGTGTATGATCAGCCACGTGATCAGTGCATGGTCAGACACGTGAACAGTGTATGATCAGCCACGTGATCAGTGCATGATATCCAAGTGATCAGTGCATGATCATCACGTGATCAGTGTATGATCAGCCACGTGAACAGTGCATGCTCAGTCACGTGATCAGGGCCTGCTGAGCTGCGTGATTACTGTCTGCTCATCTGCTTGACAATTGCCAGCTGAGCTGCACGATTCCTGCCTGTCATCTGCTTGACAATTGCCAGCTGTGCTGCGTAATTCCTGCCTGCTCAGCTGCTTGATTATTGCCAGCTGAGCAGCATGATTCCTCACACCTGAGTTCCATGATTATTGCCTGCTGACTGTTTGATTCGTGCCTACTCAGCTCTTTGTTTATTGCCTCCAGAGGCACATGATCAGTGTATGATAGCAAACATGATCAGCGCATGATCAGTCACATGATCAGCGCCATTAAGTCACGTGATCACTACATGATAGTCATGTGATCAGTCCATGCTCAGTCACGGTATCAGTGCATGATCAGCCACGTGATCAGTGCATGATCTGTCACATGATTAGTGTATGATCATCCACGTGATCAGTGCATGGGCAGTCATGTGATCAGTGCATGATATAGACGTGATCAGTGCATGATCAGTCACGTGATCAGTGCATGATAGCCACGTGATCAGTGCATGATCAGTCACCTGATGGGTGTATGATCATTCACGTGACCTGTACATGGTAGCTACATGATCATTGCATGATCAGCCACGTGAGTAGTGCATGATAGCCACGTGATCAGTGCATGATCAGTCACGTGATCAGTGCATGATCAGCCACGTGATCAGTGCATGATAGCCACGTGATCAGTGCATGATCAGTCACGTGATCAGTGCATGATCAGCCACGTGATCAGTGCATGATCAGCCACGTGATCAGTGCATGATCAGTCACGTGATCAGTGCATGATCAGTCACGTGATCAGTGCATGATAGCCACGTGATCAGTGCATGATCAGCCACGTGATCAGTGCATGATCAGCCACGTGATCAGTGCATGATAGCCACGTGATCAGTGCATGATCAGTTACGTGATCAGTGTATGATCAGCCACGTGATCAGTGCATGGTCAGACACGTGATCAGTGTATGATCAGCCACGTGATCAGTGCATGATATCCACGTGATCAGTGCATGATCATCACGTGATCAGTGTATGATCAGCCACGTGAACAGTGCATGCTCAGTCACGTGATCAGGGCCTGCTGAGCTGCGTGATTACTGTCTGCTCATCTGCTTGACAATTGCCAGCTGAGCTGCACGATTCCTGCCTGTCATCTGCTTGACAATTGCCAGCTGTGCTGCGTAATTCCTGCCTGCTCAGCTGCTTGATTATTGCCAGCTGAGCAGCATGATTCCTCACACCTGAGTTCCATGATTATTGCCTGCTGACTGTTTGATTCGTGCCTACTCAGCTCTTTGTTTATTGCCTCCAGAGGCACATGATCAGTGTATGATAGCAAACATGATCAGCGCATGATCAGTCACATGATCAGCGCCATTAAGTCACGTGATCACTACATGATAGTCATGTGATCAGTCCATGCTCAGTCACGGTATCAGTGCATGATCAGCCACGTGATCAGTGCATGATCTGTCACATGATTAGTGTATGATCATCCACGTGATCAGTGCATGGGCAGTCATGTGATCAGTGCATGATATAGACGTGATCAGTGCATGATCAGTCACGTGATCAGTGCATGATAGCCACGTGATCAGTGCATGATCAGTCACCTGATGGGTGTATGATCATTCACGTGACCTGTACATGGTAGCTACATGATCATTGCATGATCAGCCACGTGAGTAGTGCATGATAGCCACGTGATCAGTGCATGATCAGTCACGTGATCAGTGCATGATCAGTCATGTGACCAGTACATGGTAGCTGCGTGATCATGCATGATCAGCCACGTGATCAGTGCATGATAGCCACGTGATCAGTGCATGATCAGCCACGTGATCAGTGCATGATCAGTCACGTGATCAGTGCATGTCAGCCACGTGATCAGTGCATGATAGCCACGTGATCAGTGCATGATCAGTCACGTGATCAGTGCATGATCAGTCACGTGATCAGTGCATGATCAGCCACGTGATCAGTGCATGATCAGCCACGTGATCAGTGCATGATCAATTACGTGATCAGTGCATGATCAGTCACGTGACCAGTACATGGTAGCTACGTGATCATTGCATGATCAGCCACGTGATCAGTGCATGATAGCCACGTGATCAGTGCATGATAGCCACGTGATCAGTGCATGATCAGTCACGTGATCGTGTGTGATCAGCCACGTGATCAGTGCATGATATCCACGTGATCAGTGCATGACAGCCACGTGATCAGTGCATGATAGCCACGTGATCAGTGCATGATCAGTCACGTGATCAGTGTGTGATCAGCCACGTGATCAGTGCATGATCAGCCACGTGATCAGTGCATGATCAATTACGTGATCAGTGCATGATCAGTCACGTGATCAGTACATGGTTGCTACGTGATCGTGCATGATCAGCCACGTGATCAGTGCATGATAGCCACGTGATCAGTGCATGATCAGTCACGTGATCAGTGCATGATCAGTCACGTGATCAGTGCATGATCATTACGTGATCAGTGCATGATCAGTCACGTGACCAGTATATGGTTGCTACGTGATCATTGCATGACAGCCACGTGAGCAGTGCATGATAGCCACGTGATCAGTGCATGATCAGTCACGTGATCAGTGCATGATCAGTCACGTGATCAGTGCATGATCAGCCACGTGATCAGTGCATGATCAGCCACGTGATCAGTGCATGATCAGCCACGTGATCAGTGCATGATAGCCACGTGATCAGTGCATGATCAGTCACGTGATCAGTGCATGATCAGCCACGTGATCAGTGCATGATCAGCCACGTGATCAGTGCATGATCAGTCACGTGATCAGTGCATGATCAGTCACGTGATCAGTGCATGATAGCTACGTGATCAGTGCATGATCAGCCACGTGATCAGTGCATGATAGCCACGTGATCAGTGCATGATCAGCCACGTGATCAGTGCATGATCAGTCACGTGATCATGTGTGATCAGCCACGTGATCAGTGCATGATAGCCACGTGATCAGTGCATGATCAGTCACGTGATCGTGCATGATCAGCCACGTGATCAGTGCATGATAGCCACGTGATCAGTGCATGATCAGCCACGTGATCAGTGCATGATAGCCACGTGATCAGTGCATGATCAGTCACGTGATCATGTGTGATCAGCCACGTGATCAGTGCATGATCAGCCACGTGATCAGTGCATGATCAATTACGTGATCAGTGCATGATCAGTCACGTGATCAGTGCATGGTTGCTACGTGATCAGTGCATGATCAGCCACGTGATCAGTGCATGATAGCCACGTGATCAGTGCATGATCAGTCACGTGATCAGTGCATGATCAGTCACGTGATCAGTGCATGATCAGTTACGTGATCAGTGCATGATCAGTCACGTGACCAGTACATGGTAGCTACGTGATCATTGCATGATCAGCCACGTGATCAGTGCATGATAGCCACGTGATCAGTGCATGAGTCACGTGATCAGTGCATGATCAGCCACGTGATCAGTGCATGATGCCACGTGATCAGTGCATGATCAGTCACGTGACAGTGCATGATCAGCCACGTGATCAGTGCATGATCAGCCACGTGATCAGTGCATGATAGCCACGTGATCAGTGCATGATCAGTTACGTGATCAGTGCATGATCAGCCACGTGATCAGTGCATGATCAGTCACGTGATCAGTGCATGATCAGCCACGTGATCAGTGCATGATCAGCCACGTGATCAGTGCATGATCAGCCACGTGATCAGTGCATGATCAGTTACGTGAGCAGTGTATGATCAGCCACGTGATCAGTGCATGGTCAGACACGTGAACAGTGTATGATCAGCCACGTGATCAGTGCATGATATCCAAGTGATCAGTGCATGATCATCACGTGATCAGTGTATGATCAGCCACGTGAACAGTGCATGCTCAGTCACGTGATCAGGGCCTGCTGAGCTGCGTGATTACTGTCTGCTCATCTGCTTGACAATTGCCAGCTGAGCTGCACGATTCCTGCCTGTCATCTGCTTGACAATTGCCAGCTGTGCTGCGTAATTCCTGCCTGCTCAGCTGCTTGATTATTGCCAGCTGAGCAGCATGATTCCTCACACCTGAGTTCCATGATTATTGCCTGCTGACTGTTTGATTCGTGCCTACTCAGCTCTTTGTTTATTGCCTCCAGAGGCACATGATCAGTGTATGATAGCAAACATGATCAGCGCATGATCAGTCACATGATCAGCGCCATTAAGTCACGTGATCACTACATGATAGTCATGTGATCAGTCCATGCTCAGTCACGGTATCAGTGCATGATCAGCCACGTGATCAGTGCATGATCTGTCACATGATTAGTGCATGATCATCCACGTGATCAGTGCATGGGCAGTCATGTGATCAGTGCATGATATAGACGTGATCAGTGCATGATCAGTCACGTGATCAGTGCATGATAGCCACGTGATCAGTGCATGATCAGTCACCTGATGGGTGTATGATCATTCACGTGACCTGTACATGGTAGCTACATGATCATTGCATGATCAGCCACGTGAGTAGTGCATGATAGCCACGTGATCAGTGCATGATCAGTCACGTGATCAGTGCATGATCAGTCATGTGACCAGTACATGGTAGCTGCGTGATCATGGCATGATCAGCCACGTGATCAGTGCATGATAGCCACGTGATCAGTGCATGATCAGTCACGTGATCAGTGCATGATCAGCCACGTGATCAGTGCATGATAGCCACGTGATCAGTGCATGATCAGTCACGTGATCAGTGCATGATCAGTCACGTGATCAGTGCATGATCAGCCACGTGATCAGTGCATGATCAGCCACGTGATCAGTGCATGATCAGTTACGTGATCAGTGCATGATCAGTCACGTGATCAGTGCATGATAGCTACGTGATCATTGCATGATCAGCCACGTGATCAGTGCATGATAGCCACGTGATCAGTGCATGATCAGCCACGTGATCAGTGCATGATCAGCCACGTGATCAGTGCATGATCAGTCACGTGATCAGTGCATGATCAGCCACGTGATCAGTGCATGATAGCCACGTGATCAGTGCATGATCAGTCACGTGATCAGTGCATGATCAGCCACGTGATCAGTGCATGATCAGCCACGTGATCAGTGCATGATCAGTTACGTGATCAGTGCATGATCAGTCACGTGATCAGTGCATGATAGCTACGTGATCAGTGCATGATCAGCCACGTGATCAGTGCATGATAGCCACGTGATCAGTGCATGATAGCCACGTGATCAGTGCATGATCAGTCACGTGATCATGTGTGATCAGCCACGTGATCAGTGCATGATAGCCACGTGATCAGTGCATGATCAGTCACGTGATCAGTGTGATCAGCCACGTGATCAGTGCATGATAGCCACGTGATCAGTGCATGATAGCCACGTGATCAGTGCATGATCAGTCATGTGATACGTGTGTGATCAGCCACGTGATCAGTGCATGATATCCACGTGATCAGTGCATGACAGCCACGTGATCAGTGCATGAGAGCCACGTGATCAGTGCATGATCAGTCACGTGATACATGTGTGATCAGCCACGTGATCAGTGCATGATGAGCCACGTGATCAGTGCAGGATCAATTACGTGATCAGTGCATGATCAGTCACGTGACCAGTACATGGTTGCTACGTGATCGTTGCATGATCAGCCACGTGAGCAGTGCATGATAGCCACGTGATCAGTGCATGATCAGTCACGTGATCAGTACATGATCAGTCACGTGAACAGTGCATGATCATTTACGTGATCTGTGCATGATCAGTCACGTGCCAGTATATGGTAGCTACGTGATCATTCCATGACGAGCCACGTGAGCAGTGCATGATAGCCACGTGATGTGTGCATGAGTTACGTGAGCAGAGTATGATCAGCCACGTGATCAGTGCATGAGTGCCACGTGATCAGTGCATGATATGTCACGTGACAGGTGTGTGATCAGCCACGTGAACAGTGCATGTTCAGCCACGTGATCAGTGCATGATAGCCACGTGATCAGTGCATGATCAGTTACGTGAGCAGTGTATGATCAGCCACGTGATCAGTGCATGGTCAGACACGTGAACAGTGTATGATCAGCCACGTGATCAGTGCATGATATCCAAGTGATCAGTGCATGATCATCACGTGATCAGTGTATGATCAGCCACGTGAACAGTGCATGCTCAGTCACGTGATCTGGGCCTGCTGAGCTGCGTGATTACTGTCTGCTCATCTGCTTGACAATTGCCAGCTGAGCTGCACGATTCCTGCCTGTCATCTGCTTGACAATTGCCAGCTGTGCTGCGTAATTCCTGCCTGCTCAGCTGCTTGATTATTGCCAGCTGAGCAGCATGATTCCTCACACCTGAGTTCCATGATTATTGCCTGCTGACTGTTTGATTCGTGCCTACTCAGCTCTTTGTTTATTGCCTCCAGAGGCACATGATCAGTGTATGATAGCAAACATGATCAGCGCATGATCAGTCACATGATCAGCGCCATTAAGTCACGTGATCACTACATGATAGTCATGTGATCAGTCCATGCTCAGTCACGGTATCAGTGCATGATCAGCCACGTGATCAGTGCATGATCTGTCACAAGATTAGTGTATGATCATCCACGTGATCAGTGCATGGGCAGTCATGTGATCAGTGCATGATATAGACGTGATCAGTGCATGATCAGTCTCGTGATCAGTGCATGATAGCCACGTGATCAGTGCATGATCAGTCACCTGATGGGTGTATGATCATTCACGTGACCTGTACATGGTAGCTACATGATCATTGCATGATCAGCCACGTGAGTAGTGCATGATAGCCACGTGATCAGTGCATGATCAGTCACGTGATCAGTGCATGATCAGTCATGTGACCAGTACATGGTAGCTGCGTGATCATGGCATGATCAGCCACGTGAGCAGTGCATGATAGCCACGTGATCAGTGCATGATCAGACACGTGATCAGTGCATGATCAGTCACGTGATCAGTGCATGATCAGCCACGTGATCAGTGCATGATCAGGCACGTGATCAGTGTATGATCAGCCACGTGATCAGTGCATGATAGCCACGTGATCAGTGCATGATCAGTCACGTGATCAGTGCATGATCAGTTACGTGATCAGTGCATGATCAGTCACGTGATCAGTGCATGATAGCTACGTGATCAGTGCATGATCAGCCACGTGATCAGTGCATGATAGCCACGTGATCAGTGCATGATCAGCCACGTGATCAGTGCATGATCAGTCACGTGATCAGTGCATGATCAGCCACGTGATCAGTGCATGATAGCCACGTGATCAGTGCATGATCAGCCACGTGATCAGTGCATGATAGCCACGTGATCAGTGCATGATCAGTCACGTGATCATGTGTGATCAGCCACGTGATCAGTGCATGATCAGTCACGTGATCAGTGCATGATCAGTCACGTGATCAGTGCATGATCAGCCACGTGATCAGTGCATGATCAGTCACGTGACCAGTGCATGGTAGCTACGTGATCAGTGCATGACAGCCACGTGAGCAGTGCATGATAGCCACGTGATCAGTGCATGAGTTACGTGATCAGTGTATGATCAGCCACGTGATCAGTGCATGAGTGCCACGTGATCAGTGCATGATAGTCACGTGATCAGTGTGTGATCAGCCACGTGATCAGTGCATGATCAGCCACGTGATCAGTGCATGATAGCCACGTGATCAGTGCATGATCAGTCACGTGATCAGTGCATGATCAGCCACGTGATCAGTGCATGATCAGTCACGTGATCAGTGTATGATCAGCCACGTGATCAGTGCATGATCAGTCATGTGATCAGTGCATGATATCACGTGATCAGTGCATGATCAGTCACGTGATCAGTGCATGATAGCCACGTGATCAGTGCATGATCAGTCACGTGATCAGTGCATGATCATTCACGTGATCAGTACATGGTAGCTACATGATCATTGCATGATCAGCCACGTGATCAGTGCATGATAGCCACGTGATCAGTGCATGATCAGTCACGTGATCAGTGCATGATCAGTCATGTGACCAGTACATGGTAGCTGCGTGATCATGCATGATCAGCCACGTGATCAGTGCATGATAGCCACGTGATCAGTGCATGATCAGTCACGTGATCAGTGCATGATCAGTCACGTGATCAGTGCATGATCAGCCACGTGATCAGTGCATGATCAGGCACGTGATCAGTGCATGATCAGCCACGTGATCAGTGCATGATAGCCACGTGATCAGTGCATGATCAGTCACGTGATCAGTGCATGATCAGTCACGTGATCAGTGCATGATCAGCCACGTGATCAGTGCATGATCAGCCACGTGATCAGTGCATGATCAATTACGTGATCAGTGCATGATCAGTCACGTGATCAGTGCATGATAGCTACGTGATCAGTGCATGATCAGCCACGTGATCAGTGCATGATAGCCACGTGATCAGTGCATGATAGCCACGTGATCAGTGCATGATCAGTCACGTGATCGTGTGTGATCAGCCACGTGATCAGTGCATGATAGTCACGTGATCAGTGCATGATCAGTCACGTGATCAGTGCATGATCAGCCACGTGATCAGTGCATGATATCCACGTGATCAGTGCATGATCAGCCACGTGATCAGTGCATGATCAGCCACGTGATCAGTGCATGATCAGTCACGTGATCATGTGTGATCAGCCACGTGATCAGTGCATGATCAGCCACGTGATCAGTGCATGATCAATTACGTGATCAGTGCATGATCAGTCACGTGACCAGTACATGGTAGCTACGTGATCGTTGCATGATCAGCCACGTGAGCAGTGCATGATAGCCACGTGATCAGTGCATGATCAGTCACGTGATCAGTGCATGATCAGTCACGTGATCAGTGCATGATCAGCCACGTGATCAGTGCATGATCAGTCACGTGACCAGTGCATGATAGCCACGTGATCAGTGCATGATCAGCCACGTGAGCAGTGCATGATCAGCCACGTGATCAGTGCATGAGTCACGTGATCAGTGTATGATCAGCCACGTGATCAGTGCATGATATCCAAGTGATCAGTGCATGATCATCACGTGATCAGTGTATGATCAGCCACGTGAACAGTGCATGCTCAGTCACGTGATCTGGGCCTGCTGAGCTGCGTGATTACTGTCTGCTCATCTGCTTGACAATTGCCAGCTGAGCTGCACGATTCCTGCCTGTCATCTGCTTGACAATTGCCAGCTGTGCTGCGTAATTCCTGCCTGCTCAGCTGCTTGATTATTGCCAGCTGAGCAGCATGATTCCTCACACCTGAGTTCCATGATTATTGCCTGCTGACTGTTTGATTCGTGCCTACTCAG
Organism: Bos javanicus; assembly: GCF_032452875.1. NCBI lineage: Eukaryota > Metazoa > Chordata > Mammalia > Artiodactyla > Bovidae > Bos > Bos javanicus. Next base: position 1,413,075 of record NW_026893596.1, read on the forward strand.
CTCTTTGTTTATTGCCTCCAGAGGCACATGATCAGTGTATGATAGCAAACATGATCAGCGCATGATCAGTCACATGATCAGCGCCATTAAGTCACGTGATCACTACATGATAGTCATGTGATCAGTCCATGCTCAGTCACGGTATCAGTGCATGATCAGCCACGTGATCAGTGCATGATCTGTCACATGATTAGTGTATGATCATCCACGTGATCAGTGCATGGGCAGTCATGTGATCAGTGCATGATATAGACGTGATCAGTGCATGATCAGTCTCGTGATCAGTGCATGATAGCCACGTGATCAGTGCATGATCAGTCACCTGATGGGTGTATGATCATTCACGTGACCTGTACATGGTAGCTACATGATCATTGCATGATCAGCCACGTGAGTAGTGCATGATAGCCACGTGATCAGTGCATGATCAGTCACGTGATCAGTGCATGATCAGTCATGTGACCAGTACATGGTAGCTGCGTGATCATGGCATGATCAGCCACGTGAGCAGTGCATGATAGCCACGTGATCAGTGCATGATCAGACACGTGATCAGTGCATGATCAGTCACGTGATCAGTGCATGATCAGCCACGTGATCAGTGCATGATCAGGCACGTGATCAGTGTATGTCAGCCACGTGATCAGTGCATGATAGCCACGTGATCAGTGCATGATCAGTCACGTGATCAGTGCATGATCAGTTACGTGATCAGTGCATGATCAGCCACGTGATCAGTGCATGATCAGCCACGTGATCAGTGCATGATCAATTACGTGATCAGTGCATGATCAGTCACGTGACCAGTACATGGTAGCTACGTGATCATTGCATGATCAGCCACGTGATCAGTGCATGATAGCCACGTGATCAGTGCATGATAGCCACGTGATCAGTGCATGATCAGTCATGTGATCGTGTGTGATCAGCCACGTGATCAGTGCATGATATCCACGTGATCAGTGCATGATCAGTCACGTGATCAGTGCATGATCAGCCACGTGATCAGTGCATGATAGCCACGTGATCAGTGCATGATAGCCACGTGATCAGTGCATGATCAGTCACGTGATCATGTGTGATCAGCCACGTGATCAGTGCATGATGAGCCACGTGATCAGTGCATGATCAATTACGTGATCAGTGCATGATCAGTCACGTGACCAGTACATGGTTGCTACGTGATCGTTGCATGATCAGCCACGTGAGCAGTGCATGATAGCCACGTGATCAGTGCATGATCAGTCACGTGATCAGTACATGATCAGTCACGTGAACAGTGCATGATCATTTACGTGATCTTGCATGATCAGTCACGTGCCAGTATATGGTTGCTACGTGATCATTCCATGACGAGCCACGTGAGCAGTGCATGATAGCCACGTGATGTGTGCATGAGTTACGTGAGCAGAGTATGATCAGCCACGTGATCAGTGCATGAGTGCCACGTGATCAGTGCATGATATGTCACGTGACAGGTGTGTGATCAGCCACGTGAACAGTGCATGTTCAGCCACGTGATCAGTGCATGATAGCCACGTGATCAGTGCATGATCAGTTACGTGAGCAGTGTATGATCAGCCACGTGATCAGTGCATGGTCAGACACGTGAACAGTGTATGATCAGCCACGTGATCAGTGCATGATATCCAAGTGATCAGTGCATGATCATCACGTGATCAGTGTATGATCAGCCACGTGAACAGTGCATGCTCAGTCACGTGATCAGGGCCTGCTGAGCTGCGTGATTACTGTCTGCTCATCTGCTTGACAATTGCCAGCTGAGCTGCACGATTCCTGCCTGTCATCTGCTTGACAATTGCCAGCTGTGCTGCGTAATTCCTGCCTGCTCAGCTGCTTGATTATTGCCAGCTGAGCAGCATGATTCCTCACACCTGAGTTCCATGATTATTGCCTGCTGACTGTTTGATTCGTGCCTACTCAGCTCTTTGTTTATTGCCTCCAGAGGCACATGATCAGTGTATGATAGCAAACATGATCAGCGCATGATCAGTCACATGATCAGCGCCATTAAGTCACGTGATCACTACATGATAGTCATGTGATCAGTCCATGCTCAGTCACGGTATCAGTGCATGATCAGCCACGTGATCAGTGCATGATCTGTCACATGATTAGTGTATGATCATCCACGTGATCAGTGCATGGGCAGTCATGTGATCAGTGCATGATATAGACGTGATCAGTGCATGATCAGTCACGTGATCAGTGCATGATCAGCCACGTGATCAGTGCATGATCAGCCACGTGATCAGTGCATGATAGCCACGTGATCAGTGCATGATCAGTCACGTGATCAGTGCATGATCAGCCACGTGATCAGTGCATGATCAGCCACGTGATCAGTGCATGATCAGTCACGTGATCAGTGCATGATCAGTCACGTGACAGTACATGGTAGCTACGTGATCAGTGCATGATCAGCCACGTGATCAGTGCATGATAGCCACGTGATCAGTGCATGATCAGTCACGTGATCAGTGCATGATCAGTCACGTGATCAGTGCATGATCAGCCACGTGATCAGTGCATGATCAGCCACGTGATCAGTGCATGATAGCCACGTGATCAGTGCATGATCAGTCACGTGATCAGTGCATGATCAGTCACGTGATCAGTGCATGATCAGTCACGTGATCAGTGCATGATCAGTCACGTGATCAGTGCATGATCAGCCACGTGATCAGTGCATGATCAGCCACGTGATCAGTGCATGATCAGCCACGTGATCAGTGCATGATCAGTCACGTGATCAGTGCATGATCAGCCACGTGATCAGTGCATGATCAGTCACGTGATCAGTGCATGATCAGCCACGTGATCAGTGCATGATAGCCACGTGATCAGTGCATGATCAGTCACGTGATCAGTGCATGATCAGTCACGTGATCAGTGCATGATCAGCCACGTGATCAGTGCATGATAGCCACGTGATCAGTGCATGATCAGTCACGTGATCAGTGCATGATCAGTCACGTGATCAGTACATGGTAGCTGCGTGATCATGCATGATCAGCCACGTGATCAGTGCATGATAGCCACGTGATCAGTGCATGATCAGTCACGTGATCAGTGCATGATCAGTCACGTGATCAGTGCATGATCAGTCACGTGATCAGTGCATGATCACCACGTGATCAGTGCATGATCAGCCACGTGATCAGTGCATGATAGCCACGTGATCAGTGCATGATCAGTCACGTGATCAGTGCATGATCAGTCACGTGATCAGTGCATGATCAGCCACGTGATCAGTGCATGATCAGCCACGTGATCAGTGCATGATCAGTTACGTGATCAGTGCATGATCAGTCACGTGATCAGTGCATGGTAGCCACGTGATCAGTGCATGATCAGCCACGTGATCAGTGCATGATAGCCACGTGATCAGTGCATGATAGCCACGTGATCAGTGCATGATCAGTCACGTGATCGTGTGTGATCAGCCACGTGATCAGTGCATGATGAGCCACGTGATCAGTGCATGATCAATTACGTGATCAGTGCATGATCAGTCACGTGATCAGTACATGGTTGCTACGTGATCGTTGCATGATCAGCCACGTGATCAGTGCATGATAGCCACGTGATCAGTGCATGATCAGTCACGTGATCAGTGCATGATCAGTCACGTGATCAGTGCATGATCATTTACGTGATCAGTGCATGATCAGTCACGTGATCAGTATATGATAGCTACGTGATCAGTGCATGATCAGCCACGTGATCAGTGCATGATAGCCACGTGATCAGTGCATGATCAGTCACGTGATCAGTGTATGATCAGCCACGTGATCAGTGCATGATGCCACGTGATCAGTGCATGATAGTCACGTGATCAGTGCATGATCAGTCACGTGATCAGTGCATGATCAGTCACGTGATCAGTGCATGATAGCCGTGATCATGCATGATCAGCCACGTGATCAGTGCATGATAGCCACGTGATCAGTGCATGATCAGCCACGTGATCAGTGCATGATCAGTCACGTGATCAGTGCATGATCAGCCACGTGATCAGTGCATGATCAGCCACGTGATCAGTGTATGATCAGCCACGTGATCAGTGCATGATAGCCACGTGATCAGTGCATGATCAGTCACGTGATCAGTGCATGATCAGTCACGTGATCAGTGTATGATCAGCCACGTGAACAGTGCATGCTCAGTCACGTGATCAGGGCCTGCTGAGCTGCGTGATTACTGTCTGCTCATCTGCTTGACAATTGCCAGCTGAGCTGCACGATTCCTGCCTGTCATCTGCTTGACAATTGCCACCTGTGCTGCGTAATTCCTGCCTGCTCATCTGCTTGATTATTGCCAGCTGAGCAGCATGATTTCTCAGAGCTGAGTTCCATGATTATAGCCTGCTGACTGATTCCTGCCTACTCAGCTCTATGTTCATTGCCTCCAGAGGCACATGATCAGTGTATGACACCAAACATGATCAGCACATGATCAGTCACATGATCAGTGCATGATAAGCCACGTGATCAGTGCATGATCAGTCATGTGATCAGTGCATGATCAGTCACGTGATCAGTACATGGTAGCTACGTGATCAGTGCATGATCAGCCACGTGATCAGTGCATGATAGCCACGTGATCAGTGCATGATCAGTCACGTGATCAGTGCATGATCAGCCACGTGATCAGTGCATGATCAGTCACGTGATCAGTGCATGATCAGTCACGTGATCAGTGCATGATCAGCCACGTGATCAGTGCATGATCAGCCACGTGATCAGTGCATGATCAGCCACGTGATCAGTGCATGATCAGCCACGTGATCAGTGCATGATCAGCCACGTGATCAGTGCATGATCAGCCACGTGATCAGTGCATGATCAGTTACGTGATCAGTGCATGATCAGCCACGTGATCAGTGCATGATCAGCCACGTGATCAGTGCATGATCAGCCACGTGATCAGTGCATGATCAGCCACGTGATCAGTGCATGATCAGCCACGTGATCAGTGCATGATCAGCCACGTGATCAGTGCATGCTCAGTCACGTGATCAGGGCCTGCTGAGCTGCGTGATTACTGTCTGCTCATCTGCTTGACAATTGCCAGCTGAGCTGCACGATTCCTGCCTGTCATCTGCTTGACAATTGCCAGCTGTGCTGCGTAATTCCTGCCTGCTCAGCTGCTTGATTATTGCCAGCTGAGCAGCATGATTCCTCACAGCTGAGTTCCATGATTATTGCCTGCTGACTGTTTGATTCGTGCCTACTCAGCTCTTTGTTTATTGCCTCCAGAGGCACATGATCAGTGTATGATAGCAAACATGATCAGCGCATGATCAGTCACATGATCAGCGCCATTAAGTCACGTGATCACTACATGATAGTCATGTGATCAGTCCATGCTCAGTCACGGTATCAGTGCATGATCAGCCACGTGATCAGTGCATGATCTGTCACGTGATTAGTGTATGATCAGCCACGTGATCAGTGCATGGGCAGTCATGTGATCAGTGCATGATATAGACGTGATCAGTGCATGATCAGTCTCGTGATCAGTGCATGATAGCCACGTGATCAGTGCATGATCAGTCACCTGATGGGTGTATGATCATTCACGTGACCTGTACATGGTAGCTACATGATCATTGCATGATCAGCCACGTGAGTAGTGCATGATAGCCACGTGATCAGTGCATGATCAGTCACGTGATCAGTGCATGATCAGTCATGTGACCAGTACATGGTAGCTGCGTGATCATGCATGATCAGCCACGTGATCAGTGCATGATAGCCACGTGATCAGTGCATGATCAGTCACGTGATCAGTGCATGATCAGCCACGTGATCAGTGCATGATCAGGCACGTGATCAGTGCATGATCAGCCACGTGATCAGTGCATGATAGCCACGTGATCAGTGCATGATCAGTCACGTGATCAGTGCATGATCAGTCACGTGATCAGTGCATGATCAGCCACGTGATCAGTGCATGATCAATTACGTGATCAGTGCATGATCAGTCACGTGATCAGTGCATGGTAGCTACGTGATCATTGCATGATCAGCCACGTGATCAGTGCATGATAGCCACGTGATCAGTGCATGATAGCCACGTGATCAGTGCATGATCAGTCATGTGATACGTGTGTGATCAGCCACGTGATCAGTGCATGATATCCACGTGATCAGTGCATGACAGCCACGTGATCAGTGCATGAGAGCCACGTGATCAGTGCATGATCAGTCACGTGATACATGTGTGATCAGCCACGTGATCAGTGCATGATGAGCCACGTGATCAGTGCAGGATCAATTACGTGATCAGTGCATGATCAGTCACGTGACCAGTACATGGTTGCTACGTGATCGTTGCATGATCAGCCACGTGAGCAGAGCATGATAGCCACGTGATCAGTGCATGATCAGTCACGTGATCAGTACATGATCAGTCACGTGAACAGTGCATGATCATTTACGTGATCTGTGCATGATCAGTCACGTGACCAGTATATGGTAGCTACGTGATCATTCCATGACGAGCCACGTGAGCAGTGCATGATAGCCACGTGATGTGTGCATGATCAGTTACGTGAGCAGAGTATGATCAGCCACGTGATCAGTGCATGAGTGCCACGTGATCAGTGCATGATATGTCACGTGACAGGTGTGTGATCAGCCACGTGAACAGTGCATGTTCAGCCACGTGATCAGTGCATGATAGCCACGTGATCAGTGCATGATCAGTTACGTGAGCAGTGTATGATCAGCCACGTGATCAGTGCATGGTCAGACACGTGAACAGTGTATGATCAGCCACGTGATCAGTGCATGATATCCAAGTGATCAGTGCATGATCATCACGTGATCAGTGTATGATCAGCCACGTGAACAGTGCATGCTCAGTCACGTGATCAGGGCCTGCTGAGCTGCGTGATTACTGTCTGCTCATCTGCTTGACAATTGCCAGCTGAGCTGCACGATTCCTGCCTGTCATCTGCTTGACAATTGCCAGCTGTGCTGCGTAATTCCTGCCTGCTCAGCTGCTTGATTCATTGCATGATCAGTCACTGATCAGTGCATGATCAGTCACGCATGATCAGTCACATGATAGCAACAGTGATCACTTGCATGATCAGCCACGTGATCAGTGCATGATCAGCCACGTGATCAGTGCATGATCAGTCACGTGATCAGTGCATGATCAGTCACGTGATCAGTGCATGATCAGTCACGTGATCAGTGCATGATCAGCCACGTGATCAGTGCATGATCAGCCACGTGATCAGTGCATGATCAGTCACGTGATCAGTGCATGATCAGTCACGTGATCAGTGCATGATCAGTCACGTGATCAGTGCATGATCATGTGATCAGTGCATGATCAGTCACGTGATCAGTGCATGATAGCCACGTGATCAGTGCATGATCAGTCACGTGATCAGTGCATGATCAGTCACGTGATCAGTACATGGTAGCTACGTGATCAGTGCATGATCAGCCACGTGATCAGTGCATGATAGCCACGTGATCAGTGCATGATCAGTCACGTGATCAGTGCATGATCAGTCACGTGATCAGTGCATGATCAGTCACGTGATCAGTGCATGATCAGCCACGTGATCAGTGCATGATCAGCCACGTGATCAGTGCATGATCAGCCACGTGATCAGTGCATGATCAGTCACGTGATCAGTGCATGATCAGCCACGTGATCAGTGCATGATCAGCCACGTGATCAGTGCATGATCAGCCACGTGATCAGTGCATGATCAGTCACGTGATCAGTGCATGATCAGCCACGTGATCAGTGCATGATCAGTCACGTGATCAGTGCATGATCAGCACGTGATCAGTGCATGATCAGCCACGTGATCAGTGCATGATCAGCACGTGATCAGTCACATGATCAGTGCATGATCAGCCACGTGATCAGTGCATGATCAGTGATCAGTGCATCCAGTGATCAGTGCATGATCAGTCACGTGATCAGTGCATGATCAGCCACGTGATCAGTGCATGATAGTCACGTGATCAGTGCATGATCAGTCACGTGATCAGTGCATGATCAGCCACGTGATCAGTGCATGATCAGTCACGTGATCAGTGCATGATCAGCCACGTGATCAGTGCATGATCAGTCACGTGATCAGTGCATGATCAGACGTGATCAGTGCATGATCAGTCACGTGATCAGTGCATGATCAGTCACGTGATCAGTGCATGATCAGTCACGTGATCAGTGCATGATCAGCACGTGATCAGTGCATGATCAGCCACGTGATCAGTGCATGATAGCCACGTGATCAGTGCATGATCAGTCACGTGATCAGTGCATGATCAGTCATGTGATCAGTGCATGATAGCTGCGTGATCAGTGCATGATCAGCCACGTGATCAGTGCATGATAGCCACGTGATCAGTGCATGATCAGTCACGTGATCAGTGCATGATCAGTCACGTGATCAGTGCATGATCAGCCACGTGATCAGTGCATGATCAGCCACGTGATCAGTGCATGATCAGTCACGTGATCAGTGCATGATCAGTCACGTGATCAGTGCATGATCAGCCACGTGATCAGTGCATGATAGCCACGTGATCAGTGCATGATCAGTCACGTGATCAGTGCATGATCAGTCACGTGATCAGTGCATGATCAGCCACGTGATCAGTGCATGATCAGCCACGTGATCAGTGCATGATCAGTCACGTGATCAGTGCATGATCAGCCACGTGATCAGTGCATGATCAGCCACGTGATCAGTGCATGATCAGCCACGTGATCAGTGCATGATCAGCACGTGATCAGTGCATGATCAGTCACGTGATCAGTGCATGATAGCCACGTGATCAGTGCATGATAGCCACGTGATCAGTGCATGATCAGTCACGTGATCAGTGCATGATAGCCACGTGATCAGTGCATGATCAGCCACGTGATCAGTGCATGATAGCCACGTGATCAGTGCATGATCAGCCACGTGATCAGTGCATGATCAGTCACGTGATCAGTGTGTGATCAGCCACGTGATCAGTGCATGATAGCCACGTGATCAGTGCATGATCAGCCACGTGATCAGTGCATGATCAGTCACGTGATCAGTGCATGATCAGTCACGTGATCGTGCATGATCAGCCACGTGATCAGTGCATGATCAGCCACGTGATCAGTGCATGATCAGTCACGTGATCAGTGCATGATCAGTCACGTGATCAGTGCATGATAGCTACGTGATCAGTGCATGATCAGCCACGTGATCAGTGCATGATAGCCACGTGATCAGTGCATGATCAGCCACGTGATCAGTGCATGATCAGCCACGTGATCAGTGCATGATCAGTCACGTGATCATGTGTGATCAGCCACGTGATCAGTGCATGATAGCCACGTGATCAGTGCATGATCAGTCACGTGATCAGTGCATGATCAGTCACGTGATCAGTGCATGATAGCTACGTGATCAGTGCATGATCAGCCACGTGATCAGTGCATGATCAGCCACGTGATCAGTGCATGATCAGTCACGTGACAGTGTATGATCAGCCACGTGATCAGTGCATGATATCCAAGTGATCAGTGCATGATCAGTCACGTGATCAGTGTATGATCAGCCACGTGAACAGTGCATGCTCAGTCACGTGATCAGGGCCTGCTGAGCTGCGTGATTACTGTCTGCTCATCTGCTTGACAATTGCCAGCTGAGCTGCACGATTCCTGCCTGTCATCTGCTTGACAATTGCCAGCTGTGCTGCGTAATTCCTGCCTGCTCAGCTGCTTGATTATTGCCAGCTGAGCAGCATGATTCCTCACAGCTGAGTTCCATGATTATTGCCTGCTGACTGATTCGTGCCTACTCAGCTCTTTGTTCATTGCCTCCAGAGGCACATGATCAGTGTATGATAGCAAACATGATCAGCGCATGATCAGTCACATGATCAGTGCATGATAAGCCACGTGATCAGTGCATGATCAGTCATGTGATCAGTGCATGATCAGCCACGTGATCAGTGCATGATCAGCCACGTGATCAGTGCATGATCAGTCACGTGATCAGTGCATGATCAGTCACGTGATCAGTGCATGATCACCACGTGATCAGTGCATGATAGCCACGTGATCAGTGCATGATCAGTCACGTGATCAGTGCATGATCAGTCACGTGATCGTGTATGATCAGCCACGTGATCAGTGCATGATCAGCCACGTGATCAGTGCATGATCAGTCACGTGATCAGTGCATGATCAGTCACGTGACCAGTACATGGTAGCTGCGTGATCATGCATGATCAGCCACGTGATCAGTGCATGATAGCCACGTGATCAGTGCATGATCAGTCACGTGATCAGTGCATGATCAGTCACGTGATCAGTGCATGATCAGCCACGTGATCAGTGCATGATCAGCCACGTGATCAGTGCATGATCAGCCACGTGATCAGTGCATGATAGCCACGTGATCAGTGCATGATCAGTCACGTGATCAGTCACGTGATCAGTGTATGATCAGCCACGTGATCAGTGCATGATCAGCCACGTGATCAGTGCATGATCAATTACGTGATCAGTGCATGATCAGTCACGTGACCAGTACATGGTAGCTACGTGATCATTGCATGATCAGCCACGTGATCAGTGCATGATAGCCACGTGATCAGTGCATGATCAGCCACGTGATCAGTGCATGATCAGTCATGTGTCAGTGCATGATAGCCACGTGATCAGTGCATGATCAGTCCCGTGATCAGTGCATGATCAGCCACGTGATCAGTGCATGATAGCCACGTGATCAGTGCATGATCAGTCACGTGATCAGTGCATGATCAGTCACGTGATCAGTGTATGATCAGCCACGTGAACAGTGCATGCTCAGTCACGTGATCAGGGCCTGCTGAGCTGCGTGATTACTGTCTGCTCATCTGCTTGACAATTGCCAGCTGAGCTGCACGATTCCTGCCTGTCATCTGCTTGACAATTGCCAGCTGTGCTGCGTAATTCCTGCCTGCTCAGCTGCTTGATTATTGCCAGCTGAGCAGCATGATTTCTCAGAGCTGAGTTCCATGATTATTGCCTGCTGACTGATTCCTGCCTACTCAGCTCTTTGTTCATTGCCTCCAGAGGCACATGATCAGTGTGTGACAGAAACATGATCAGCACATGATCAGTCACATGATCAGTGCATGATAAGCCACGTGATCAGTGCATGATCAGTCATGTGATCAGTGCATGATCAGTCACGTGATCAGTGCATGGTAGCTGCGTGATCAGTGCATGATCAGCCACGTGATCAGTGCATGATCAGTCACGTGATCAGTGCATGATCAGTCACGTGATCAGTGCATGATCAGCCACGTGATCAGTGCATGATAGCCACGTGATCAGTGCATGATAGCCACGTGATCAGTGCATGATCAGTCACGTGATCAGTGCATGATCAGTCACGTGATCGTGTGTGATCAGCCACGTGATCAGTGCATGATCAGCCACGTGATCAGTGCATGATCAGTCACGTGATCAGTGCATGATCAGTCACGTGACCAGTACATGGTAGCTACGTGATCAGTGCATGATCAGCCACGTGATCAGTGCATGATAGCCACGTGATCAGTGCATGATCAGTCACGTGATCGTGTGATCAGCCACGTGATCAGTGCATGATATCCACGTGATCAGTGCATGATAGCCACGTGATCAGTGCATGATAGCCACGTGATCAGTGCATGATCAGTCACGTGATCATGTGTGATCAGCCACGTGATCAGTGCATGATCAGCCACGTGATCAGTGCATGATCAGCCACGTGATCAGTGCATGATCAGTCACGTGATCAGTGCATGATCAGCCACGTGATCAGTGCATGATGCCACGTGATCAGTGCATGATCAGTCACGTGATCAGTGCATGATCAGCCACGTGATCAGTGCATGATCAGCCACGTGATCAGTGCATGATAGCCACGTGATCAGTGCATGATCAGTCACGTGATCAGTGCATGATCAGCCACGTGATCAGTGCATGTCAGCCACGTGATCAGTGCATGATCAGCCACGTGATCAGTGCATGATAGCCACGTGATCAGTGCATGATCATCACGTGATCAGTGCATGATCAGCCACGTGATCAGTGCATGATCAGTCACGTGATCAGTGCATGATCAGTCACGTGATCAGTGCATGATCAGCCACGTGATCAGTGCATGATCAGCCACGTGATCAGTGCATGATCAGCCACGTGATCAGTGCATGATCAGTCACGTGATCAGTGCATGATCAGTCACGTGATCAGTGTATGATCAGCCACGTGAACAGTGCATGCTCAGTCACGTGATCAGGGCCTGCTGAGCTGCGTGATTACTGTCTGCTCATCTGCTTGACAATTGCCAGCTGAGCTGCACGATTCCTGCCTGTCATCTGCTTGACAATTGCCAGCTGTGCTGCGTAATTCCTGCCTGCTCAGCTGCTTGATTATTGCCAGCTGAGCAGCATGATTCCTCACAGCTGAGTTCCATGATTATTGCCTGCTGACTGATTCGTGCCTACTCAGCTCTTTGTTCATTGCCTCCAGAGGCACATGATCAGTGTATGATAGCAAACATGATCAGCGCATGATCAGTCACATGATCAGTGCATGATAAGTCACGTGATCAGTGCATGATCAGTCATGTGATCAGTGCATGATCAGTCACGTGATCAGTGCATGATCAGCCACGTGATCAGTGCATGATCAGTCACGTGATCAGTGCATGATCAGTCACGTGATCAGTGCATGATCACCACGTGATCAGTGCATGATAGCCACGTGATCAGTGCATGATCAGTCACGTGATCAGTGCATGATCAGTCACGTGATCGTGTATGATCAGCCACGTGATCAGTGCATGATCAGCCACGTGATCAGTGCATGATCAATTACGTGATCAGTGCATGATCAGTCACGTGACCAGTACATGGTAGCTGCGTGATCATGCATGATCAGCCACGTGATCAGTGCATGATAGCCACGTGATCAGTGCATGATCAGCCACGTGATCAGTGCATGATCAGTCACGTGATCAGTGCATGATCAGCCACGTGATCAGTGCATGATCAGCCACGTGATCAGTGCATGATCAGCCACGTGATCAGTGCATGATAGCCACGTGATCAGTGCATGATCAGTCACGTGATCAGTCACGTGATCAGTGTATGATCAGCCACGTGATCAGTGCATGATCAGCCACGTGATCAGTGCATGATCAGTTACGTGATCAGTGCATGATCAGTCACGTGATCAGTGCATGGTAGCTACGTGATCAGTGCATGATCAGCCACGTGATCAGTGCATGATAGCCACGTGATCAGTGCATGATCAGCCACGTGATCAGTGCATGATCAGCCACGTGATCAGTGCATGATCAGTCACGTGATCATGTGTGATCAGCCACGTGATCAGTGCATGATCAGCCACGTGATCAGTGCATGATAGCCACGTGATCAGTGCATGATCAGTCACGTGATCAGTGTATGATCAGCCACGTGATCAGTGCATGATGCCACGTGATCAGTGCATGATAGTCACGTGACAGTGTGTGATCAGCCACGTGATCAGTGCATGATCAGCCACGTGATCAGTGCATGATAGCCACGTGATCAGTGCATGATCAGTCACGTGATCAGTGCATGATCAGCCACGTGATCAGTGCATGTCAGACACGTGATCAGTGCATGATCAGCCACGTGATCAGTGCATGATATCCACGTGATCAGTGCATGATCATCACGTGATCAGTGCATGATCAGCCACGTGATCAGTGCATGATCAGTCACGTGATCAGTGCATGATCAGTCATGTGATCAGTGCATGATCAGCCACGTGATCAGTGCATGATCAGCCACGTGATCAGTGCATGATAGCCACGTGATCAGTGCATGATCAGTCACGTGATCAGTGCATGATCAGTCACGTGATCAGTGCATGATCAGCCACGTGATCAGTGCATGATCAGCCACGTGATCAGTGCATGATCAGTCACGTGATCAGTGCATGATCAGTCACGTGATCAGTGCATGATCAGTCACGTGATCAGTACATGGTAGCTACGTGATCAGTGCATGATCAGCCACGTGATCAGTGCATGATAGCCACGTGATCAGTGCATGATCAGTCACGTGATCAGTGCATGATCAGTCATGTGATCAGTGCATGATAGCTGCGTGATCAGTGCATGATCAGCCACGTGATCAGTGCATGATAGCCACGTGATCAGTGCATGATCAGCCACGTGATCAGTGCATGATCAGTCACGTGATCAGTGCATGATCAGCCACGTGATCAGTGCATGATCAGCCACGTGATCAGTGCATGATCAGCCACGTGATCAGTGCATGATAGCCACGTGATCAGTGCATGATCAGTCACGTGATCAGTGCATGATCAGTCACGTGATCAGTGTGTGATCAGCCACGTGATCAGTGCATGCTCAGTCACGTGATCAGGGCCTGCTGAGCTGCGTGATTACTGTCTGCTCATCTGCTTGACAATTTCCAGCTGAGCTGCGTGATTCCTGCCTGTCATCTGCTTGACAATTGCCACCTGTGCTGCGTAATTCCTGCCTGCTCATCTACTTGATTATGGCCAGCTGAGCAGCATGATTTCTCAGAGGTGAGTTCCATGATTATAGCCTGCTGACTGATTCCTGCCTACTCAGCTCTATGTTCATTGCCTCCAGAGGCACATGATCAGTGTGTGACACCAAACATGATCAGCACATGATCAGTCACGTGATCAGTGCATGATAAGCCACGTGATCAGTGCATGATCAGTTATGTGATCAGTGCATGATCAGTCACGTGACCAGTGCATGATAGCCACGTGATCAGTGCATGATCAGCCACGTGATCAGTGCATGATAGCCACGTGATCAGTGCATGATCAGTTACGTGATCAGTGCATGATCAGCCACGTGATCAGTGCATGGTCAGACACGTGATCAGTGTATGATCAGCCACGTGATCAGTGCATGATATCCAAGTGATCAGTGCATGATCATCACGTGATCAGTGTATGATCAGCCACGTGAACAGTGCATGCTCAGTCACGTGATCAGGGCCTGCTGAGCTGCGTGATTACTGTCTGCTCATCTGCTTGACAATTGCCAGCTGAGCTGCACGATTCCTGCCTGTCATCTGCTTGACAATTGCCAGCTGTGCTGCGTAATTCCTGCCTGCTCAGCTGCTTGATTATTGCCAGCTGAGCAGCATGATTCCTCACACCTGAGTTCCATGATTATTGCCTGCTGACTGTTTGATTCGTGCCTACTCAGCTCTTTGTTTATTGCCTCCAGAGGCACATGATCAGTGTATGATAGCAAACATGATCAGTGCATGATCAGTCACATGATCAGTGCCATTAAGTCACGTGATCACTACATGATAGTCATGTGATCAGTCCATGCTCAGTCACGGTATCAGTGCATGATCAGCCACGTGATCAGTGCATGATCAGCCACGTGATCAGTGCATGATAGCCACGTGATCAGTGCATGATCAGTCACGTGATCAGTGCATGATCAGGCACGTGATCAGTGCATGATCAGCCACGTGATCAGTGCATGATAGCCACGTGATCAGTGCATGATCAGTCACCTGATGGGTGTATGATCAGTCACGTGACAGTACATGGTAGCTACATGATCATTGCATGATCAGCCACGTGAGTAGTGCATGATAGCCACGTGATCAGTGCATGATCAGTCACGTGATCAGTGCATGATCAGTCATGTGATCAGTGCATGATCAGGCACGTGATCAGTGCATGATCAGCCACGTGATCAGTGCATGATAGCCACGTGATCAGTGCATGATCAGTCACGTGATCAGTGCATGATCAGTCACGTGATCAGTGCATGATCAGCCACGTGATCAGTGCATGATCAGCCACGTGATCAGTGCATGATCAGTCACGTGATCAGTGCATGATAGCCACGTGATCAGTGCATGATCAGTCACGTGATCAGTGCATGATCAGCCACGTGATCAGTGCATGATAGCTACGTGATCAGTGCATGATCAGCCACGTGATCAGTGCATGATAGCCACGTGATCAGTGCATGATCAGTCACGTGATCAGTGCATGATCAGTCACGTGATCAGTGCATGATCAGTCACGTGATCAGTGCATGATCAGTTACGTGATCAGTGCATGATCAGTCACGTGATCAGTGCATGTAGCTACGTGATCAGTGCATGATCAGCCACGTGATCAGTGCATGATAGCCACGTGATCAGTGCATGATCAGTCACGTGATCAGTGCATGATCAGCCACGTGATCAGTGCATGATCAGTCACGTGATCAGTGCATGATAGACGTGATCAGTGCATGATCAGTCACGTGATCAGTGCATGATCAGCCACGTGATCAGTGCATGATAGCCACGTGATGAGTGCATGACAGCACATGATCAGTCACATGATCAGTGCATGATCAGCCACGTGATCAGTGCATGATCAGTCATGTGATCAGTGATCAGTGCATGATCAGTCACATGATCAGTGCATGAAGTCACGTGATCAGTGCATGATAGTCATGTGATCAGTGCATGATCAGTCACGTGATCAGTGCATGATCAGCCACGTGATCAGTGCATGATCAGTCACGTGATCAGTGCATGATCATCCACGTGATCAGTGCATGATCAGTCACGTGATCAGTGCATGATATAGACGTGATCAGTGCATGATCAGTCACGTGATCAGTGCATGATCAGTCACGTGATCAGTGCATGATCAGTCACGTGACCAGTACATGGTAGCTACGTGATCATTGCATGATCAGCCACGTGATCAGTGCATGATAGCCACGTGATCAGTGCATGATCAGTCACGTGATCAGTGCATGATCAGTCACGTGACCAGTGCATGATAGCTGCGTGATCATGCATGATCAGCCACGTGATCAGTGCATGATAGCCACGTGATCAGTGCATGATCAGTCACGTGATCAGTGCATGATCAGTCACGTGATCAGTGCATGATCAGCCACGTGATCAGTGCATGATCAGCCACGTGATCAGTGCATGATCAGTCACGTGATCAGTGCATGATCAGTCACGTGATCAGTGCATGATCAGCCACGTGATCAGTGCATGATAGCCACGTGATCAGTGCATGATCAGTCACGTGATCAGTGCATGATCAGTCACGTGATCAGTGCATGATCAGCCACGTGATCAGTGCATGATCAGCCACGTGATCAGTGCATGATCAGTCACGTGATCAGTGCATGATCAGCCACGTGATCAGTGCATGATCAGTCACGTGATCAGTGCATGATCAGCCACGTGATCAGTGCATGATAGCCACGTGATCAGTGCATGATCAGTCACGTGATCAGTGCATGATCAGCCACGTGATCAGCATGATAGCCACGTGATCAGTGCATGATCAGTCACGTGATCAGTGCATGATCAGCCACGTGATCAGTGCATGATCAGCCACGTGATCAGTGCATGATAGCCACGTGATCAGTGCATGATAGCCACGTGATCAGTGCATGATCAGTCACGTGATCGTGTGTGATCAGCCACGTGATCAGTGCATGATAGCCACGTGATCAGTGCATGATAGCCACGTGATCAGTGCATGATCAGTCACGTGATCAGTGCATGATCAGTCACGTGATCGTGCATGATCAGCCACGTGATCAGTGCATGATCAGCCACGTGATCAGTGCATGATCAGTCACGTGATCAGTGCATGATCAGTCACGTGATCAGTGCATGATAGCTACGTGATCAGTGCATGATCAGCCACGTGATCAGTGCATGATAGCCACGTGATCAGTGCATGATCAGCCACGTGATCAGTGCATGATAGCCACGTGATCAGTGCATGATCAGTCACGTGATCATGTGTGATCAGCCACGTGATCAGTGCATGATCAGCCACGTGATCAGTGCATGATCAGTCACGTGATCAGTGCATGATCAGTCACGTGATCAGTGCATGATAGCCACGTGATCAGTGCATGATCAGCCACGTGAGCAGTGCATGATCAGCCACGTGATCAGTGCATGATCAGTCACGTGATCAGTGTATGATCAGCCACGTGATCAGTGCATGATATCCAAGTGATCAGTGCATGATCAGTCACGTGATCAGTGTATGATCAGCCACGTGAACAGTGCATGCTCAGTCACGTGATCAGGGCCTGCTGAGCTGCGTGATTACTGTCTGCTCATCTGCTTGACAATTGCCAGCTGAGCTGCACGATTCCTGCCTGTCATCTGCTTGACAATTGCCAGCTGTGCTGCGTAATTCCTGCCTGCTCAGCTGCTTGATTATTGCCAGCTGAGCAGCATGATTCCTCACAGCTGAGTTCCATGATTATTGCCTGCTGACTGATTCGTGCCTACTCAGCTCTTTGTTCATTGCCTCCAGAGGCACATGATCAGTGTATGATAGCAAACATGATCAGCGCATGATCAGTCACATGATCAGTGCATGATAAGCCACGTGATCAGTGCATGATCAGTCATGTGATCAGTGCATGATCAGTCACGTGATCAGTGCATGATAGCCACGTGATCAGTGCATGATCAGTCACGTGATCAGTGCATGATCAGTCACGTGATCAGTGCATGATCACCACGTGATCAGTGCATGATAGCCACGTGATCAGTGCATGATCAGTCACGTGATCAGTGCATGATCAGTCACGTGATCGTGTGTGATCAGCCACGTGATCAGTGCATGATCAGCCACGTGATCAGTGCATGATCAGTCACGTGATCAGTGCATGATCAGTCACGTGACCAGTACATGGTAGCTGCGTGATCATGCATGATCAGCCACGTGATCAGTGCATGATAGCCACGTGATCAGTGCATGATCAGTCACGTGATCAGTGCATGATCAGTCACGTGATCAGTGCATGATCAGCCACGTGATCAGTGCATGATCAGGCACGTGATCAGTGCATGATCAGCCACGTGATCAGTGCATGATAGCCACGTGATCAGTGCATGATCAGTCACGTGATCAGTCACGTGATCAGTGTATGATCAGCCACGTGATCAGTGCATGATCAGCCACGTGATCAGTGCATGATCAATTACGTGATCAGTGCATGATCAGTCACGTGACCACATGGTAGCTACGTGATCAGTGCATGATCAGCCACGTGATCAGTGCATGATAGCCACGTGATCAGTGCATGATCAGCCACGTGATCAGTGCATGATCAGTCATGTGTCAGTGCATGATAGCCACGTGATCAGTGCATGATCAGTCCCGTGATCAGTGCATGATCAGCCACGTGATCAGTGCATGATAGCCACGTGATCAGTGCATGATCAGTCACGTGATCAGTGCATGATCAGTCACGTGATCAGTGTGTGATCAGCCACGTGAACAGTGCATGCTCAGTCACGTGATCAGGGCCTGCTGAGCTGCGTGATTACTGTCTGCTCATCTGCTTGACAATTGCCAGCTGAGCTGCACGATTCCTGCCTGTCATCTGCTTGACAATTGCCAGCTGTGCTGCGTAATTCCTGCCTGCTCATCTACTTGATTATTGCCAGCTGAGCAGCATGATTTCTCAGAGCTGAGTTCCATGATTATAGCCTGCTGACTGATTCCTGCCTACTCAGCTCTATGTTCATTGCCTCCAGAGGCACATGATCAGTGTGTGACAGAAACATGATCAGCACATGATCAGTCACATGATCAGTGCATGATAAGCCACGTGATCAGTGCATGATCAGTCATGTGATCAGTGCATGATCAGTCACGTGATCAGTGCATGATAGCCACGTGATCAGTGCATGATCAGCCACGTGATCAGTGCATGATCAGTCACGTGATCAGTGCATGATCAGTCACGTGATCAGTGTGTGATCAGCCACGTGATCAGTGCATGATCCACGTGATCAGTGCATGATAGCCACGTGATCAGTGCATGATCAGTCACGTGATCAGTGCATGATCAGTCACGTGATCGTGTGTGATCAGCCACGTGATCAGTGCATGATGAGCCACGTGATCAGTGCATGATCAGTCACGTGATCAGTGCATGATCAGTCACGTGACCAGTGCATGGTAGCTACGTGATCAGTGCATGATCAGCCACGTGATCAGTGCATGATAGCCACGTGATCAGTGCATGATCAGTCACGTGATAGTGCATGATCAGCCACGTGATCAGTGCATGATAGCCACGTGATCAGTGCATGATCAGCCACGTGATCAGTGCATGATAGCCACGTGATCAGTGCATGATCAGTCACGTGATCAGTGTGATCAGCCACGTGATCAGTGCATGATCAGCCACGTGATCAGTGCATGATAGCCACGTGATCAGTGCATGATCAGTCACGTGATCAGTGCATGATCAGCCACGTGATCAGTGCATGATGCCACGTGATCAGTGCATGATCAGTCACGTGATCAGTGCATGATCAGCCACGTGATCAGTGCATGATCAGTCACGTGATCAGTGCATGATAGCCACGTGATCAGTGCATGATCAGTCACGTGATCAGTGCATGATCAGCCACGTGATCAGTGCATGATCAGTCACGTGATCAGTGCATGATCAGCCACGTGATCAGTGCATGATAGCCACGTGATCAGTGCATGATCATCACGTGATCAGTGCATGATCAGCCACGTGATCAGTGCATGATCAGTCACGTGATCAGTGCATGATCAGTCACGTGATCAGTGCATGATCAGCCACGTGATCAGTGCATGATCAGCCACGTGATCAGTGCATGATCAGCCACGTGATCAGTGCATGATCAGTCACGTGATCAGTGCATGATCAGTCACGTGATCAGTGTGTGATCAGCCACGTGAACAGTGCATGCTCAGTCACGTGATCAGGGCCTGCTGAGCTGCGTGATTACTGTCTGCTCATCTGCTTGACAATTGCCAGCTGAGCTGCACGATTCCTGCCTGTCATCTGCTTGACAATTGCCACCTGTGCTGCGTAATTCCTGCCTGCTCATCTGCTTGATTATTGCCAGCTGAGCAGCATGATTTCTCAGAGCTGAGTTCCATGATTATAGCCTGCTGACTGATTCCTGCCTACTCAGCTCTTTGTTCATTGCCTCCAGAGGCACATGATCAGTGTGTGACACCAAACATGATCAGCGCATGATCAGTCACATGATCAGTGCATGATAAGCCACGTGATCAGTGCATGATCAGTCATGTGATCAGTGCATGATCAGTCACGTGATCAGTGCATGATCAGCCACGTGATCAGTGCATGATCAGTCACGTGATCAGTGCATGATCAGTCACGTGATCAGTGCATGATCACCACGTGATCAGTGCATGATAGCCACGTGATCAGTGCATGATCAGTCACGTGATCAGTGCATGATCAGTCACGTGATCAGTGTATGATCAGCCACGTGATCAGTGCATGATCAGCCACGTGATCAGTGCATGATCAGTCACGTGATCAGTGCATGATCAGTCACGTGACCAGTACATGGTAGCTGCGTGATCATGCATGATCAGCCACGTGATCAGTGCATGATAGCCACGTGATCAGTGCATGATCAGCCACGTGATCAGTGCATGATCAGTCACGTGATCAGTGCATGATCAGCCACGTGATCAGTGCATGATCAGCCACGTGATCAGTGCATGATCAGCCACGTGATCAGTGCATGATAGCCACGTGATCAGTGCATGATCAGTCACGTGATCAGTCACGTGATCAGTGTATGATCAGCCACGTGATCAGTGCATGATCAGCCACGTGATCAGTGCATGATCAATTACGTGATCAGTGCATGATCAGTCACGTGACCAGTACATGGTAGCTACGTGATCATTGCATGATCAGCCACGTGATCAGTGCATGATAGCCACGTGATCAGTGCATGATCAGCCACGTGATCAGTGCATGATCCACGTGATCAGTGCATGATCAGTCACGTGATCATGTGTGATCAGCCACGTGATCAGTGCATGATCAGCCACGTGATCAGTGCATGATAGCCACGTGATCAGTGCATGATCAGTCACGTGATCAGTGCATGATCAGCCACGTGATCAGTGCATGATGCCACGTGATCAGTGCATGATAGTCACGTGATCAGTGCATGATCAGCCACGTGATCAGTGCATGATCAGTCACGTGATCAGTGCATGATAGCCACGTGATCAGTGCATGATCAGTCACGTGATCAGTGC
The DNA here is from genome assembly GCF_032452875.1 of Bos javanicus. Classification (NCBI taxonomy): domain Eukaryota; kingdom Metazoa; phylum Chordata; class Mammalia; order Artiodactyla; family Bovidae; genus Bos; species Bos javanicus. Next base: position 1,435,251 of record NW_026893596.1, read on the forward strand.
ATGATCAGCCACGTGATCAGTGCATGATCAGTCACGTGATCAGTGCATGATCAGCCACGTGATCAGTGCATGATATCCACGTGATCAGTGCATGATCATCACGTGATCAGTGCATGATAGCCACGTGATCAGTGCATGATCAGTCACGTGATCAGTGCATGATCAGTCACGTGATCAGTGCATGATCAGCCACGTGATCAGTGCATGATCAGCCACGTGATCAGTGCATGATAGCCACGTGATCAGTGCATGATCAGTCACGTGATCAGTGCATGATCAGTCACGTGATCAGTGCATGATCAGCCACGTGATCAGTGCATGATCAGCCACGTGATCAGTGCATGATCAGCCACGTGATCAGTGCATGATCAGTCACGTGATCAGTGCATGATCAGTCACGTGATCAGTACATGGTAGCTACGTGATCATTGCATGATCAGCCACGTGATCAGTGCATGATAGCCACGTGATCAGTGCATGATCAGTCACGTGATCAGTGCATGATCAGTCACGTGATCAGTGCATGGTAGCTGCGTGATCATGCATGATCAGCCACGTGATCAGTGCATGATAGCCACGTGATCAGTGCATGATCAGCCACGTGATCAGTGCATGATCAGTCACGTGATCAGTGCATGATCAGCCACGTGATCAGTGCATGATCAGCCACGTGATCAGTGCATGTCAGCCACGTGATCAGTGCATGATAGCCACGTGATCAGTGCATGATCAGTCACATGATCAGTGCATGATCAGTCACGTGATCAGTGTGTGATCAGCCACGTGAACAGTGCATGCTCAGTCACGTGATCAGGGCCTGCTGAGCTGCGTGATTACTGTCTGCTCATCTGCTTGACAATTGCCAGCTGAGCTGCACGATTCCTGCCTGTCATCTGCTTGACAATTGCCACCTGTGCTGCGTAATTCCTGCCTGCTCATCTACTTGATTATTGCCAGCTGAGCAGCATGATTTCTCAGAGCTGAGTTCCATGATTATTGCCTGCTGACTGATTCCTGCCTACTCAGCTCTATGTTCATTGCCTCCAGAGGCACATGATCAGTGTATGACACCAAACATGATCAGCACATGATCAGTCACATGATCAGTGCATGATAAGCCACGTGATCAGTGCATGATCAATTATGTGATCAGTGCATGATCAGTCATGTGACCAGTACATGGTAGCTGCGTGATCAGTGCATGATCAGCCACGTGAGCAGTGCATGATAGCCACGTGATCAGTGCATGATCAGTCACGTGATCAGTGCATGATCAGTCACGTGATCAGTGCATGATCAGTCACGTGATCAGTGCATGATCAATTACTGATCAGTGCATGATCAGTCACGTGACCAGTGCATGGTAGCTACGTGATCATTGCATGATCAGCCACGTGATCAGTGCATGATAGCCACGTGATCAGTGCATGATAGCCACGTGATCAGTGCATGATCAGTCACGTGATACGTGTGTGATCAGCCACGTGATCAGTGCATGATATCCACGTGATCAGTGCATGATAGCCACGTGATCAGTGCATGATCAGCCACGTGATCAGTGCATGATCAGTCACGTGATCGTGTGTGATCAGCCACGTGATCAGTGCATGATGAGCCACGTGATCAGTGCATGATCAATTACGTGATCAGTGCATGATCAGTCACGTGATCAGTACATGGTAGCTACGTGATCAGTGCATGATCAGCCACGTGATCAGTGCATGATAGCCACGTGATCAGTGCATGATCAGCCACGTGATCAGTGCATGATCAGCCACGTGATCAGTGCATGATCAGTCACGTGATCATGTGATGATCAGCCACGTGATCAGTGCATGATCAGCCACGTGATCAGTGCATGATCAGTCACGTGATCAGTGCATGATCAGTCACGTGATCAGTGCATGATCAGTCACGTGATCAGTGCATGATCAGCCACGTGATCAGTGCATGATAGCCACGTGATCAGTGCATGATCAGTCACGTGATCAGTGCATGATCAGTCACGTGATCAGTGCATGATCAGCCACGTGATCAGTGCATGATCAGCCACGTGATCAGTGCATGATCAGTCACGTGATCAGTGCATGATAGCCACGTGATCAGTGCATGACAGCCACGTGATCAGTGCATGATAGCCACGTGATCAGTGCATGATCAGTTACGTGATCAGTGTATGATCAGCCACGTGATCAGTGCATGATGCCACGTGATCAGTGCATGATCAGTCACGTGATCAGTGCATGATCAGTCACGTGATCAGTGTATGATCAGCCACGTGAACAGTGCATGCTCAGTCACGTGATCAGGGCCTGCTGAGCTGCGTGATTACTGTCTGCTCATCTGCTTGACAATTGCCAGCTGAGCTGCACGATTCCTGCCTGTCATCTGCTTGACAATTGCCAGCTGTGCTGCGTAATTCCTGCCTGCTCAGCTGCTTGATTATTGCCAGCTGAGCAGCATGATTTCTCACAGCTGAGTTCCATGATTATAGCCTGCTGACTGATTCCTGCCTACTCAGCTCTTTGTTCATTGCCTCCAGAGGCACATGATCAGTGTATGATAGCAAACATGATCAGCACATGATCAGTCACATGATCATGCATGATAAGCCACGTGATCAGTGCATGATCAGTCATGTGATCAGTGCATGATCAGTCACGTGACCAGTGCATGTAGCCACGTGATCAGTGCATGATCAGCCACGTGATCAGTGCATGATAGCCACGTGATCAGTGCATGATCAGTCACGTGATCAGTGCATGATCAGTCACGTGATCAGTGCATGATCAGTCACGTGATCAGTGCATGATCAGTCACGTGATCAGTGCATGATAGCTACGTGATCATTGCATGATCAGCCACGTGATCAGTGCATGATAGCCACGTGATCAGTGCATGATCAGTCACGTGATCAGTGCATGATCAGTCACGTGATCGTGTGTGATCAGCCACGTGATCAGTGCATGATAGCCACGTGATCAGTGCATGATAGCCACGTGATCAGTGCATGATCAGCCACGTGATCAGTGCATGATAGCCACGTGATCAGTGCATGATCAGCCACGTGATCAGTGCATGATCAGTCACGTGATCAGTGCATGATCAGCCACGTGATCAGTGCATGATCAGTCACGTGATCAGTGCATGATCAGCCACGTGATCAGTGCATGACAGCCACGTGATCAGTGCATGATCAGTCACGTGATCAGTGCATGATCAGTCACGTGATCAGTGCATGATCAGCCACGTGATCAGTGCATGATCAGTCACGTGATCAGTGCATGATCAGCACGTGATCAGTGCATGATCAGCCCGTGATCAGTGCATGATCAGCCACGTGATCAGTGCATGATAGCCACGTGATCAGTGCATGATCAGTCACGTGATCAGTGCATGATCAGCCACGTGATCAGTGCATGATCAGTTACGTGATCAGTGCATGATCAGTCACGTGACCAGTACATGGTAGCTACGTGATCATTGCATGATCAGCCACGTGAGCAGTGCATGATAGCCACGTGATCAGTGCATGATCAGCCACGTGATCAGTGCATGATCAGTCACGTGATCAGTGCATGATCAGTCACGTGATCAGTGCATGATCAGCCACGTGATCAGTGCATGTGGAGTCATGTGTCAGTGCATGATAGCCCGTGATCAGTGCATGATCAGTCCCGTGATCAGTGTATGATCAGCCACGTGATCAGTGCATGATAGCCACGTGATCAGTGCATGATCAGTCACATGATCAGTGCATGATCAGTCACGTGATCAGTGTGTGATCAGCCACGTGAACAGTGCATGCTCAGTCACGTGATCAGGGCCTGCTGAGCTGCGTGATTACTGTCTGCTCATCTGCTTGACAATTGCCAGCTGAGCTGCATGATTCCTGCCTGTCATCTGCTTGACAATTGCCACCTGTGCTGCGTAATTCCTGCCTGCTCATCTGCTTGATTATTGCCAGCTGAGCAGCATGATTTCTCAGAGCTGAGTTCCATGATTATAGCCTGCTGACTGATTCCTGCCTACTCAGCTCTATGTTCATTGCCTCCAGAGGCACATGATCAGTGTATGACACCAAACATGATCAGCACATGATCAGTCACATGATCAATGCATGATAAGCCACGTGATCAGTGCATGATCAATTATGTGATCAGTGCATGATCAGTCATGTGACCAGTACATGGTAGCTGCGTGATCAGTGCATGATCAGCCACGTGATCAGTGCATGATAGCCACGTGATCAGTGCATGATCAGTCACGTGATCAGTGCATGATCAGTCACGTGATCAGTGCATGATATCCACGTGATCAGTGCATGATAGCCACGTGATCAGTGCATGATCAGTCACGTGATCAGTGCATGATCAGTCACGTGATCGTGTGTGATCAGCCACGTGATCAGTGCATGATCAGCCACGTGATCAGTGCATGATCAATTACGTGATCAGTGCATGATCAGTCACGTGATCAGTGCATGATAGCTACGTGATCAGTGCATGATCAGCCACGTGATCAGTGCATGATAGCCACGTGATCAGTGCATGATAGCCACGTGATCAGTGCATGATCAGTCATGTGATCAGTGTGTGATCAGCCACGTGATCAGTGCATGATAGCCACGTGATCAGTGCATGATAGCCACGTGATCAGTGCATGATAGCCACGTGATCAGTGCATGATCAGTCACGTGATCATGCATGATCAGCCACGTGATCAGTGCATGATCAATTACGTGATCAGTGCATGATCAGTCACGTGATCAGTGCATGATAGCTACGTGATCAGTGCATGATCAGCCACGTGATCAGTGCATGATAGCCACGTGATCAGTGCATGATAGCCACGTGATCAGTGCATGATCAGTCACGTGATCAGTGCATGATCAGCCACGTGATCAGTGCATGATCATCCACGTGATCAGTGCATGATCAGCCACGTGATCAGTGCATGATCAGCCACGTGATCAGTGCATGATCAGTCACGTGATCATGTGTGATCAGCCACGTGATCAGTGCATGATAGCCACGTGATGTGTGCATGATCAGTTACGTGAGCAGAGTATGATCAGCCACGTGATCAGTGCATGAGTGCCACGTGATCAGTGCATGATATGTCACGTGACAGGTGTGTGATCAGCCACGTGAACAGTGCATGTTCAGCCACGTGATCAGTGCATGATAGCCACGTGATCAGTGCATGATCAGTTACGTGAGCAGTGTATGATCAGCCACGTGATCAGTGCATGGTCAGACACGTGAACAGTGTATGATCAGCCACGTGATCAGTGCATGATATCCACGTGATCAGTGCATGATCATCACGTGATCAGTGTATGATCAGCCACGTGAACAGTGCATGCTCAGTCACGTGATCAGGGCCTGCTGAGCTGCGTGATTACTGTCTGCTCATCTGCTTGACAATTGCCAGCTGAGCTGCACGATTCCTGCCTGTCATCTGCTTGACAATTGCCAGCTGTGCTGCGTAATTCCTGCCTGCTCAGCTGCTTGATTATTGCCAGCTGAGCAGCATGATTCCTCACACCTGAGTTCCATGATTATTGCCTGCTGACTGTTTGATTCGTGCCTACTCAGCTCTTTGTTTATTGCCTCCAGAGGCACATGATCAGTGTATGATAGCAAACATGATCAGCGCATGATCAGTCACATGATCAGCGCCATTAAGTCACGTGATCACTACATGATAGTCATGTGATCAGTCCATGCTCAGTCACGGTATCAGTGCATGATCAGCCACGTGATCAGTGCATGATCAGCCACGTGATCAGTGCATGATCAGTCACGTGATCAGTGCATGATCAGTCACGTGATCAGTGCATGATCAGCCACGTGATCAGTGCATGATCAGTCACGTGATCAGTGCATGATCAGCCACGTGATCAGTGCATGATCAGTCACGTGATCAGTGCATGATAGCCACGTGATCAGTGCATGATCAGCCACGTGATCAGTGCATGATAGCCACGTGATCAGTGCATGATCAGTCACGTGATCAGTGCATGATCAGCCACGTGATCAGTGCATGATAGGCACGTGATCAGTGCATGATCAGCCACGTGATCAGTGCATGATAGCCACGTGATCAGTGCATGATCAGTCACGTGATCAGTGCATGATCAGTCACGTGATCAGTGCATGATCAGCCACGTGATCAGTGCATGATCAGCCACGTGATCAGTGCATGATCAGTCACGTGATCAGTGCATGATCAGTCACGTGATCAGTGCATGATAGCCACGTGATCAGTGCATGATCAGCCACGTGATCAGTGCATGATCAGTCACGTGATCAGTGCATGATCAGTCACGTGATCAGTGCATGATCAGCCACGTGATCAGTGCATGATAGCCACGTGATCAGTGCATGATAGCCACGTGATCAGTGCATGATCAGTCACGTGATCAGTGTGTGATCAGCCACGTGATCAGTGCATGATAGCCACGTGATCAGTGCATGATCAGTCACGTGATCAGTGCATGATCAGCCACGTGATCAGTGCATGATCAGCCACGTGATCAGTGCATGATCAGCCACGTGATCAGTGCATGATCAGTCACGTGATCAGTGCATGATCAGTCATGTGACCAGTACATGATAGCTGCGTGATCATGCATGATCAGCCACGTGATCAGTGCATGATAGCCACGTGATCAGTGCATGATCAGTCACGTGATCAGTGCATGATCAGTCACGTGATCAGTGCATGATCAGTCACGTGATCAGTGCATGATCAGCCACGTGATCAGTGCATGATCAGTCACGTGATCAGTGCATGATATAGACGTGATCAGTGCATGATCAGTCACGTGATCAGTGCATGATAGCCACGTGATCAGTGCATGATCAGTCACGTGATCAGTGCATGATCAGTCACGTGACCAGTACATGGTAGCTACGTGATCATTGCATGATCAGCCACGTGATAGTGCATGATAGCCACGTGATCAGTGCATGATCAGTCACGTGATCAGTGCATGATCAGTCACGTGATCAGTGCATGATAGCTGCGTGATCATGCATGATCAGCCACGTGATCAGTGCATGATAGCCACGTGATCAGTGCATGATCACACGTGATCAGTGCATGATCAGTCACGTGATCAGTGCATGATCAGCCACGTGATCAGTGCATGATCAGCCACGTGATCAGTGCATGATCAGCCACGTGATCAGTGCATGATAGCCACGTGATCAGTGCATGATCAGTCACGTGATCAGTGCATGATCAGTCACGTGATCAGTGCATGATCAGCCACGTGATCAGTGCATGATCAGCCACGTGATCAGTGCATGATCAGTTACGTGATCAGTGCATGATCAGCCACGTGATCAGTGCATGATAGCCACGTGATCAGTGCATGATCAGCCACGTGATCAGTGCATGATCAGTCACGTGATCAGTGCATGATCAGTCACGTGATCAGTGCATGATCAGCCACGTGATCAGTGCATGTGAGTCACGTGATCAGTGCATGATAGCACAGTGATCAGTGCATGATCAGTCCCGTGATCAGTGCATGATCAGCCACGTGATCAGTGCATGATAGCCACGTGATCAGTGCATGATCAGTCACGTGATCAGTGCATGATCATCACGTGATCAGTGTATGATCAGCCACGTGAACAGTGCATGCTCAGTCACGTGATCAGGGCCTGCTGAGCTGCGTGATTACTGTCTGCTCATCTGCTTGACAATTGCCAGCTGAGCTGCACGATTCCTGCCTGTCATCTGCTTGACAATTGCCACCTGTGCTGCGTAATTCCTGCCTGCTCATCTGCTTGATTATTGCCAGCTGAGCAGCATGATTTCTCAGAGCTGAGTTCCATGATTATAGCCTGCTGACTGATTCCTGCCTACTCAGCTCTATGTTCATTGCCTCCAGAGGCACATGATCAGTGTATGACACCAAACATGATCAGCACATGATCAGTCACATGATCAGTGCATGATAAGCCACGTGATCAGTGCATGATCAATTATGTGATCAGTGCATGATCAGTCACGTGATCAGTGCATGATAGCTGCGTGATCAGTGCATGATCAGCCACGTGATCAGTGCATGATCAGTCACGTGATCAGTGCATGATCAGTCACGTGATCAGTGCATGATCAGCCACGTGATCAGTGCATGATATCCACGTGATCAGTGCATGATAGCCACGTGATCAGTGCATGATCAGTCACGTGATCAGTGCATGATCAGTCACGTGATCGTGTGTGATCAGCCACGTGATCAGTGCATGATGAGCCACGTGATCAGTGCATGATCAATTACGTGATCAGTGCATGATCAGTCACGTGACCAGTACATGGTAGCTACGTGATCATTGCATGATCAGCCACGTGATCAGTGCATGATAGCCACGTGATCAGTGCATGATAGCCACGTGATCAGTGCATGATCAGTCACGTGATCAGTGCATGATCAGCCACGTGATCAGTGCATGATAGCCACGTGATCAGTGCATGATCAGCCACGTGATCAGTGCATGATCAGCCACGTGATCAGTGCATGATCAGTCACGTGATCATGTGTGATCAGCCACGTGATCAGTGCATGATAGCCACGTGATCAGTGCATGATCAGTTACGTGATCAGTGTATGATCAGCCACGTGATCAGTGCATGAGTGCCACGTGATCAGTGCATGATAGTCACGTGACAGTGTGTGATCAGCCACGTGATCAGTGCATGATCAGCCACGTGATCAGTGCATGATAGCCACGTGATCAGTGCATGATCAGTTACGTGAGCAGTGTATGATCAGCCACGTGATCAGTGCATGGTCAGACACGTGATCAGTGTATGATCAGCCACGTGATCAGTGCATGATATCCACGTGATCAGTGCATGATCATCACGTGATCAGTGTATGATCAGCCACGTGAACAGTGCATGCTCAGTCACGTGATCAGGGCCTGCTGAGCTGCGTGATTACTGTCTGCTCATCTGCTTGACAATTGCCAGCTGAGCTGCATGATTCCTGCCTGTCATCTGCTTGACAATTGCCAGCTGTGCTGCGTAATTCCTGCCTGCTCAGCTGCTTGATTATTGCCAGCTGAGCAGCATGATTCCTCACAGCTGAGTTCCATGATTATTGCCTGCTGACTGATTCGTGCCTACTCAGCTCTTTGTTCATTGCCTCCAGAGGCACATGATCAGTGTATGATACCAAACATGATCAGCGCATGATCAGTCACATGATCAGTGCATGATAAGCCACGTGATCAGTGCATGATCAGTCATGTGATCAGTGCATGATCAGTCACGTGATCAGTGCATGATAGCTGCGTGATCAGTGCATGATCAGCCACGTGATCAGTGCATGATAGCCACGTGATCAGTGCATGATCAGTCACGTGATCAGTGCATGATCAGTCACGTGATCAGTGCATGATCAGTCACGTGATCAGTGCATGATCAGTCACGTGATCAGTGCATGATCAGTCACGTGACCAGTGCATGGTAGCTACGTGATCATTGCATGATCAGCCACGTGATCAGTGCATGATAGCCACGTGATCAGTGCATGATAGCCACGTGATCAGTGCATGATCAGTCACGTGATCGTGTGTGATCAGCCACGTGATCAGTGCATGATATCCACGTGATCAGTGCATGATAGCCACGTGATCAGTGCATGATAGTCACGTGATCAGTGCATGATCAGTCACGTGATCAGTGCATGATCAGCCACGTGATCAGTGCATGATCAGCCACGTGATCAGTGCATGATCAATTACGTGATCAGTGCATGATCAGTCACGTGATCAGTGCATGGTAGCTACGTGATCAGTGCATGATCAGCCACGTGATCAGTGCATGATAGCCACGTGATCAGTGCATGATCAGCCACGTGATCAGTGCATGATCAGCCACGTGATCAGTGCATGATCAGTCACGTGATCATGTGTGATCAGCCACGTGATCAGTGCATGATCAGCCACGTGATCAGTGCATGATCAGTCACGTGATCAGTGCATGATCAGTCACGTGATCAGTGCATGATAGCTACGTGATCAGTGCATGATCAGCCACGTGATCAGTGCATGATAGCCACGTGATCAGTGCATGATCAGTCACGTGATCAGTGCATGATCAGTCACGTGATCAGTGCATGATAGCCACGTGATCAGTGCATGATCAGCCACGTGATCAGTGCATGATAGCCACGTGATCAGTGCATGATCAGTCACGTGATCAGTGCATGATCAGTCACGTGATCAGTGCATGATCAGCCACGTGATCAGTGCATGATAGCCACGTGATCAGTGCATGATCAGTCACGTGATCAGTGCATGATCAGTCACGTGATCAGTGCATGATCAGCCACGTGATCAGTGCATGATCAGCCACGTGATCAGTGCATGATCAATTACGTGATCAGTGCATGATCAGTCACGTGATCAGTGCATGGTAGCTACGTGATCATTGCATGATCAGCCACGTGATCAGTGCATGATAGCCACGTGATCAGTGCATGATCAGCCACGTGATCAGTGCATGATCAGTCACGTGATCAGTGCATGATCAGTCACGTGATCAGTGCATGATCAGCCACGTGATCAGTGCATGATCAGTCATGTAGTCAGTGCATGATCAGCCCGTGATCAGTGCATGATCAGTCACGTGATCAGTGTATGATCAGCCACGTGATCAGTGCATGATAGCCACGTGATCAGTGCATGATCAGTCACGTGATCAGTGTGTGATCAGCCACGTGAACAGTGCATGCTCAGTCACGTGATCAGGGCCTGCTGAGCTGCGTGATTACTGTCTGCTCATCTGCTTGACAATTGCCAGCTGAGCTGCACGATTCCTGCCTGTCATCTGCTTGACAATTGCCAGCTGTGCTGCGTAATTCCTGCCTGCTCATCTGCTTGATTATTGCCAGCTGAGCAGCATGATTTCTCACAGCTGAGTTCCATGATTATTGCCTGCTGACTGATTCCTGCCTACTCAGCTCTTTGTTCATTGCCTCCAGAGGCACATGATCAGTGTATGATAGCAAACATGATCAGCACATGATCAGTCACATGATCAGTGCATGATAAGCCACGTGATCAGTGCATGATCAGTCATGTGATCAGTGCATGATCAGTCATGTGACAGTGCATGATAGCTGCGTGATCAGTGCATGATCAGCCACGTGATCAGTGCATGATAGCCACGTGATCAGTGCATGATCAGTCACGTGATCAGTGCATGATCAGTCACGTGATCAGTGCATGATCAGTCACGTGATCAGTGCATGATCAGTCACGTGATCAGTGCATGATCAGTCACGTGACCAGTGCATGGTAGCTACGTGATCATTGCATGATCAGCCACGTGATCAGTGCATGATAGCCACGTGATCAGTGCATGATAGCCACGTGATCAGTGCATGATCAGTCACGTGATCAGTGCATGATCAGCCACGTGATCAGTGCATGATATCCACGTGATCAGTGCATGATAGCCACGTGATCAGTGCATGATAGTCACGTGATCAGTGCATGATCAGTCACGTGATAGTGTGTGATCAGCCACGTGATCAGTGCATGATGAGCCACGTGATCAGTGCATGATCAATTACGTGATCAGTGCATGATCAGTCACGTGATCAGTGCATGATAGCCACGTGATCAGTGCATGATCAGCCACGTGATCAGTGCATGATAGCCACGTGATCAGTGCATGATCCACGTGATCAGTGCATGATCAGCCACGTGATCAGTGCATGATCAGTCACGTGATCATGTGATCAGCCACGTGATCAGTGCATGATCAGCCACGTGATCAGTGCATGATCAATTACGTGATCAGTGCATGATCAGTCACGTGACCAGTACATGGTAGCTACGTGATCATTGCATGATCAGCCACGTGAGCAGTGCATGATAGCCACGTGATCAGTGCATGATCAGTCACGTGATCAGTGCATGATCAGTCACGTGATCAGTGCATGATCATTCACGTGATCAGTGCATGATCAGTCACGTGATCAGTGCATGATAGCCACGTGATCAGTGCATGACAGCCACGTGATCAGTGCATGATAGCCACGTGATCAGTGCATGATCAGTTACGTGAGCAGTGTATGATCAGCCACGTGATCAGTGCATGAGTGCCACGTGATCAGTGCATGATCAGCCACGTGATCAGTGCATGATCAGTCACGTCAGTGCATGATCAGTCACGTGATCAGTGTATGATCAGCCACGTGAACAGTGCATGCTCAGTCACGTGATCAGGGCCTGCTGAGCTGCGTGATTACTGTCTGCTCATCTGCTTGACAATTGCCAGCTGAGCTGCACGATTCCTGCCTGTCATCTGCTTGACAATTGCCACCTGTGCTGCGTAATTCCTGCCTGCTCATCTGCTTGATTATTGCCAGCTGAGCAGCATGATTTCTCAGAGCTGAGTTCCATGATTATTGCCTGCTGACTGATTCCTGCCTACTCAGCTCTTTGTTCATTGCCTCCAGAGGCACATGATCAGTGTATGACACCAAACATGATCAGCACATGATCAGTCACATGATCAATGCATGATAAGCCACGTGATCAGTGCATGATCAGTTATGTGATCAGTGCATGATCAGTCATGTGATCAGTGCATGGTAGCTGCGTGATCAGTGCATGATCAGCCACGTGATCAGTGCATGATAGCCACGTGATCAGTGCATGATCAGTCACGTGATCAGTGCATGATCAGTCACGTGATCAGTGCATGATCAGTCACGTGATCAGTGCATGATCAATCACGTGATCAGTGCATGATCAGTCACGTGACCAGTGCATGGTAGCTACGTGATCATTGCATGATCAGCCACGTGATCAGTGCATGATAGCCACGTGATCAGTGCATGATAGCCACGTGATCAGTGCATGATCAGTCACGTGATCGTGTGTGATCAGCCACGTGATCAGTGCATGATAGCCACGTGATCAGTGCATGATAGCCACGTGATCAGTGCATGATCAGTCACGTGATCAGTGCATGATCAGTCACGTGATCAGTGTGTGATCAGCCACGTGATCAGTGCATGATGAGCCACGTGATCAGTGCATGATCAATTACGTGATCAGTGCATGATCAGTCACGTGATCAGTGCATGGTAGCTACGTGATCAGTGCATGATCAGCCACGTGATCAGTGCATGATAGCCACGTGATCAGTGCATGATAGCCACGTGATCAGTGCATGATCAGCCACGTGATCAGTGCATGATCAGTCACGTGATCATGTGTGATCAGCCACGTGATCAGTGCATGATCAGCCACGTGATCAGTGCATGATCAATTACGTGATCAGTGCATGATCAGTCACGTGACCAGTACATGGTAGCTACGTGATCATTCCATGACGAGCCACGTAGGCAGTGCATGATAGCCACGTGATGTGTGCATGATCAGTTACGTGAGCAGAGTATGATCAGCCACGTGATCAGTGCATGAGTGCCACGTGATCAGTGCATGATATGTCACGTGACAGGTGTGTGATCAGCCACGTGAACAGTGCATGTTCAGCCACGTGATCAGTGCATGATCAGTTACGTGAGCAGTGTATGATCAGCCACGTGATCAGTGCATGGTCAGACACGTGAACAGTGTATGATCAGCCACGTGATCAGTGCATGATATCCAAGTGATCAGTGCATGATCATCACGTGATCAGTGTATGATCAGCCACGTGAACAGTGCATGCTCAGTCACGTGATCAGGGCCTGCTGAGCTGCGTGATTACTGTCTGCTCATCTGCTTGACAATTGCCAGCTGAGCTGCATGATTCCTGCCTGTCATCTGCTTGACAATTGCCAGCTGTGCTGCGTAATTCCTGCCTGCTCAGCTGCTTGATTATTGCCAGCTGAGCAGCATGATTCCTCACACCTGAGTTCCATGATTATTGCCTGCTGACTGTTTGATTCGTGCCTACTCAGCTCTTTGTTTATTGCCTCCAGAGGCACATGATCAGTGTATGATAGCAAACATGATCAGCGCATGATCAGTCACATGATCAGCGCCATTAAGTCACGTGATCACTACATGATAGTCATGTGATCAGTCCATGCTCAGTCACGGTATCAGTGCATGATCAGCCACGTGATCAGTGCATGATCAGCCACGTGATCAGTGCATGATAGCCATGTGATCAGTGCATGATTTGTCACGTGATCAGTGCATGATCAGGCAGGTGATCAGTGCATGATCAGCCACGTGATCAGTGCATGATCAGTCACCTGATGGGTGTATGATCAGTCACGTGACCTGTACATGGTAGCTACGTGATCATTGCATGATCAGCCACGTGAGTAGTGCATGATAGCCACGTGATCAGTGCATGATCAGTCACGTGATCAGTGCATGATCAGTCATGTGATAGTGCATGATCAGGCACGTGATCAGTGCATGATCAGCCACGTGATCAGTGCATGATAGCCACGTGATCAGTGCATGATCAGTCACGTGATCAGTGCATGATCAGTCACGTGATCAGTGCATGATAGCTGCGTGATCAGTGCATGATCAGCCACGTGATCAGTGCATGATAGCCACGTGATCAGTGCATGATCAGTCACGTGATCAGTGCATGATCAGTCACGTGATCAGTGCATGATCAGCCACGTGATCAGTGCATGATAGCCACGTGATCAGTGCATGATCAGTCACGTGATCAGTGCATGATCAGTCACGTGATCAGTGCATGATCAGCCACGTGATCAGTGCATGATCAGCCACGTGATCAGTGCATGATCAATTACGTGATCAGTGCATGATCAGTCACGTGACCAGTACATGGTAGCTACGTGATCATTGCATGATCAGCCACGTGATCAGTGCATGATAGCCACGTGATCAGTGCATGATCAGCCACGTGATCAGTGCATGATCAGTCACGTGATCAGTGCATGATCAGTCACGTGATCAGTGCATGATCAGCCACGTGATCAGTGCATGTCAGTCATGTAGTCAGTGCATGATAGCCCGTGATCAGTGCATGATCAGTCACGTGATCAGTGTATGATCAGCCACGTGATCAGTGCATGATAGCCACGTGATCAGTGCATGATCAGTCACGTGATCAGTGTATGATCAGCCACGTGAACAGTGCATGCTCAGTCACGTGATCAGGGCCTGCTGAGCTGCGTGATTACTGTCTGCTCATCTGCTTGACAATTGCCAGCTGAGCTGCACGATTCCTGCCTGTCATCTGCTTGACAATTGCCAGCTGTGCTGCGTAATTCCTGCCTGCTCAGCTGCTTGATTATTGCCAGCTGAGCAGCATGATTTCTCACAGCTGAGTTCCATGATTATTGCCTGCTGACTGATTCCTGCCTACTCAGCTCTTTGTTCATTGCCTCCAGAGGCACATGATCAGTGTATGACACCAAACATGATCAGCACATGATCAGTCACATGATCAGTGCATGATAAGCCACGTGATCAGTGCATGATCAGTCATGTGATCAGTGCATGATCAGTCATGTGACAGTGCATGGTAGCTGCGTGATCAGTGCATGATCAGCCACGTGATCAGTGCATGATAGCCACGTGATCAGTGCATGATCAGTCACGTGATCAGTGCATGATCAGTCACGTGATCAGTGCATGATCAGTCACGTGATCAGTGCATGATCAGTCACGTGATCAGTGCATGATCAGTCACGTGACCAGTGCATGGTAGCTACGTGATCATTGCATGATCAGCCACGTGATCAGTGCATGATAGCCACGTGATCAGTGCATGATAGCCACGTGATCAGTGCATGATCAGTCACGTGATCGTGTGTGATCAGCCACGTGATCAGTGCATGATATCCACGTGATCAGTGCATGATAGCCACGTGATCAGTGCATGATAGCCACGTGATCAGTGCATGATCAGTCACGTGATAGTGTGTGATCAGCCACGTGATCAGTGCATGATAGCCACGTGATCAGTGCATGATCAATTACGTGATCAGTGCATGATCAGTCACGTGATCAGTACATGGTAGCTACGTGATCAGTGCATGATCAGCCACGTGATCAGTGCATGATAGCCACGTGATCAGTGCATGATCAGCCACGTGATCAGTGCATGATCAGCCACGTGATCAGTGCATGATCAGTCACGTGATCATGTGTGATCAGCCACGTGATCAGTGCATGATCAGCCACGTGATCAGTGCATGATCAATTACGTGATCAGTGCATGATCAGTCACGTGACCAGTACATGGTAGCTACGTGATCATTGCATGATCAGCCACGTGAGCAGTGCATGATAGCCACGTGATCAGTGCATGATCAGTCACGTGATCAGTGCATGATCAGTCACGTGATCAGTGCATGATCATTCACGTGATCAGTGCATGATCAGTCACGTGATCAGTGCATGATAGCCACGTGATCAGTGCATGATCAGCCACGTGATCAGTGCATGATAGCCACGTGATCAGTGCATGATCAGTTACGTGAGCAGTGTATGATCAGCCACGTGATCAGTGCATGAGTGCCACGTGATCAGTGCATGATCAGCCACGTGATCAGTGCATGATCAGTCACGTGATCAGTGCATGATCAGTCACGTGATCAGTGTATGATCAGCCACGTGAACAGTGCATGCTCAGTCACGTGATCAGGGCCTGCTGAGCTGCGTGATTACTGTCTGCTCATCTGCTTGACAATTGCCAGCTGAGCTGCACGATTCCTGCCTGTCATCTGCTTGACAATTGCCACCTGTGCTGCGTAATTCCTGCCTGCTCAGCTGCTTGATTATTGCCAGCTGAGCAGCATGATTTCTCAGAGCTGAGTTCCATGATTATTGCCTGCTGACTGATTCCTGCCTACTCAGCTCTTTGTTCATTGCCTCCAGAGGCACATGATCAGTGTATGACACCAAACATGATCAGCACATGATCAGTCACATGATCAGTGCATGATAAGCCACGTGATCAGTGCATGATCAGTCATGTGATCAGTGCATGATCAGTCATGTGATCAGTGCATGATAGCTGCGTGATCAGTGCATGATCAGCCACGTGATCAGTGCATGATAGCCACGTGATCAGTGCATGATCAGTCACGTGATCAGTGCATGATCAGTCACGTGATCAGTGCATGATCAGTCACGTGATCAGTGCATGATCAGTCACGTGATCAGTGCATGATCAGTCACGTGACCAGTGCATGGTAGCTACGTGATCATTGCATGATCAGCCACGTGATCAGTGCATGATAGCCACGTGATCAGTGCATGATAGCCACGTGATCAGTGCATGATCAGTCACGTGATCGTGTGTGATCAGCCACGTGATCAGTGCATGATATCCACGTGATCAGTGCATGATAGCCACGTGATCAGTGCATGATCAGTCACGTGATCAGTGCATGATCAGTCACGTGATCGTGTGTGATCAGCCACGTGATCAGTGCATGATGAGCCACGTGATCAGTGCATGATCAGTTACGTGATCAGTGCATGATCAGTCACGTGACCAGTACATGGTAGCTACGTGATCAGTGCATGATCAGCCACGTGATCAGTGCATGATAGCCACGTGATCAGTGCATGATAGCCACGTGATCAGTGCATGATCAGCCACGTGATCAGTGCATGATCAGTCACGTGATCATGTGTGATCAGCCACGTGATCAGTGCATGATCAGCCACGTGATCAGTGCATGATCAATTACGTGATCAGTGCATGATCAGTCACGTGACCAGTACATGGTAGCTACGTGATCATTCCATGACGAGCCACGTGAGCAGTGCATGATAGCCACGTGATGTGTGCATGATCAGTTACGTGAGCAGAGTATGATCAGCCACGTGATCAGTGCATGAGTGCCACGTGATCAGTGCATGATATGTCACGTGACAGGTGTGTGATCAGCCACGTGAACAGTGCATGTTCAGCCACGTGATCAGTGCATGATCAGTTACGTGAGCAGTGTATGATCAGCCACGTGATCAGTGCATGGTCAGACACGTGAACAGTGTATGATCAGCCACGTGATCAGTGCATGATATCCAAGTGATCAGTGCATGATCATCACGTGATCAGTGTATGATCAGCCACGTGAACAGTGCATGCTCAGTCACGTGATCAGGGCCTGCTGAGCTGCGTGATTACTGTCTGCTCATCTGCTTGACAATTGCCAGCTGAGCTGCATGATTCCTGCCTGTCATCTGCTTGACAATTGCCAGCTGTGCTGCGTAATTCCTGCCTGCTCAGCTGCTTGATTATTGCCAGCTGAGCAGCATGATTCCTCACACCTGAGTTCCATGATTATTGCCTGCTGACTGTTTGATTCGTGCCTACTCAGCTCTTTGTTTATTGCCTCCAGAGGCACATGATCAGTGTATGATAGCAAACATGATCAGCGCATGATCAGTCACATGATCAGCGCCATTAAGTCACGTGATCACTACATGATAGTCATGTGATCAGTCCATGCTCAGTCACGGTATCAGTGCATGATCAGCCACGTGATCAGTGCATGATCAGCCAGGTGATCAGTTCATGATAGCCATGTGATCAGTGCATGATCAGTCACGTGATCAGTGCATGATCAGTCAGGTGATCAGTGCATGATCAGCCACGTGATCAGTGCATGATCAGTCACCTGATGGGTGTATGATCAGTCACGTGACCAGTACATGGTAGCTACGTGATCATTGCATGATCAGCCACGTGAGTAGTGCATGATAGCCACGTGATCAGTGCATGATCAGTCACGTGATCAGTGCATGATCAGTCATGTGATAGTGCATGATCAGGCACGTGATCAGTGCATGATCAGCCACGTGATCAGTGCATGATAGCCACGTGATCAGTGCATGATCAGTCACGTGATCAGTGCATGATCAGTCACGTGATCAGTGCATGATAGCCACGTGATCATGCATGATCAGCCACGTGATCAGTGCATGATAGCCACGTGATCAGTGCATGATCAGTCACGTGATCAGTGCATGATCAGTCACGTGATCAGTGCATGATCAGCCACGTGATCAGTGCATGATAGCCACGTGATCAGTGCATGATCAGTCACGTGATCAGTGCATGATCAGTCACGTGATCAGTGCATGATCAGCCACGTGATCAGTGCATGATCAGCCACGTGATCAGTGCATGATCAATTACGTGATCAGTGCATGATCAGTCACGTGACCAGTGCATGGTAGCTACGTGATCATTGCATGATCAGCCACGTGATCAGTGCATGATAGCCACGTGATCAGTGCATGATCAGCCACGTGATCAGTGCATGATCAGTCACGTGATCAGTGCATGATCAGTCACGTGATCAGTGCATGATCAGCCACGTGATCAGTGCATGATCAGTCATGTAGTCAGTGCATGATAGCCCGTGATCAGTGCATGATCAGTCACGTGATCAGTGTATGATCAGCCACGTGATCAGTGCATGATAGCCACGTGATCAGTGCATGATCAGTCACGTGATCAGTGTATGATCAGCCACGTGAACAGTGCATGCTCAGTCACGTGATCAGGGCCTGCTGAGCTGCGTGATTACTGTCTGCTCATCTGCTTGACAATTGCCAGCTGAGCTGCACGATTCCTGCCTGTCATCTGCTTGACAATTGCCACCTGTGCTGCGTAATTCCTGCCTGCTCAGCTGCTTGATTATTGCCAGCTGAGCAGCATGATTTCTCAGAGCTGAGTTCCATGATTATTGCCTGCTGACTGATTCCTGCCTACTCAGCTCTTTGTTCATTGCCTCCAGAGGCACATGATCAGTGTATGACAGCAAACATGATCAGCGCATGATCAGTCACATGATCAGTGCATGATAAGCCACGTGATCAGTGCATGATCAGTCATGTGATCAGTGCATGATCAGTCATGTGACAGTGCATGGTAGCTGCGTGATCAGTGCATGATCAGCCACGTGATCAGTGCATGATAGCCACGTGATCAGTGCATGATCAGTCACGTGATCAGTGCATGATCAGTCACGTGATCAGTGCATGATCAGTCACGTGATCAGTGCATGATCAATCACGTGATCAGTGCATGATCAGTCACGTGACCAGTGCATGGTAGCTACGTGATCATTGCATGATCAGCCACGTGATCAGTGCATGATAGCCACGTGATCAGTGCATGATAGCCACGTGATCAGTGCATGATCAGTCACGTGATACGTGTGTGATCAGCCACGTGATCAGTGCATGATATCCACGTGATCAGTGCATGATAGCCACGTGATCAGTGCATGATAGTCACGTGATCAGTGCATGATCAGTCACGTGATAGTGTGTGATCAGCCACGTGATCAGTGCATGATCAGCCACGTGATCAGTGCATGATCAATTACGTGATCAGTGCATGATCAGTCACGTGATCAGTACATGGTAGCTACGTGATCATTGCATGATCAGCCACGTGATCAGTGCATGATAGCCACGTGATCAGTGCATGATCAGCCACGTGATCAGTGCATGATCAGCCACGTGATCAGTGCATGATCAGTCACGTGATCATGTGTGATCAGCCACGTGATCAGTGCATGATGAGCCACGTGATCAGTGCATGATCAGTCACGTGATCAGTGCATGATCAGTCACGTGACCAGTACATGGTAGCTGCGTGATCATGCATGATCAGCCACGTGATCAGTGCATGATAGCCACGTGATCAGTGCATGATCAGTCACGTGATCAGTGCATGATCAGTCACGTGATCAGTGCATGATCAGCCACGTGATCAGTGCATGATAGCCACGTGATCAGTGCATGATCAGTCACGTGATCAGTGCATGATCAGTCACGTGATCAGTGCATGATCAGCCACGTGATCAGTGCATGATCAGCCACGTGATCAGTGCATGATCAATTACGTGATCAGTGCATGATCAGTCACGTGACAGTATATGGTAGCTACGTGATCATTGCATGATCAGCCACGTGATCAGTGCATGATAGCCACGTGATCAGTGCATGATCAGCCACGTGATCAGTGCATGATCAGTCACGTGATCAGTGCATGATCAGTCACGTGATCAGTGCATGATCAGCCACGTGATCAGTGCATGTCAGTCATGTAGTCAGTGCATGATAGCCCGTGATCAGTGCATGATCAGTCACGTGATCAGTGTATGATCAGCCACGTGATCAGTGCATGATAGCCACGTGATCAGTGCATGATCAGTCACGTGATCAGTGTATGATCAGCCACGTGAACAGTGCATGCTCAGTCACGTGATCAGGGCCTGCTGAGCTGCGTGATTACTGTCTGCTCATCTGCTTGACAATTGCCAGCTGAGCTGCACGATTCCTGCCTGTCATCTGCTTGACAATTGCCACCTGTGCTGCGTAATTCCTGCCTGCTCATCTGCTTGATTATTGCCAGCTGAGCAGCATGATTTCTCAGAGCTGAGTTCCATGATTATTGCCTGCTGACTGATTCCTGCCTACTCAGCTCTTTGTTCATTGCCTCCAGAGGCACATGATCAGTGTATGACACCAAACATGATCAGCACATGATCAGTCACATGATCAGTGCATGATAAGCCACGTGATCAGTGCATGATCAATCATGTGATCAGTGCATGATCAGTCATGTGACAGTACATGGTAGCTGCGTGATCAGTGCATGATCAGCCACGTGATCAGTGCATGATAGCCACGTGATCAGTGCATGATCAGTCACGTGATCAGTGCATGATCAGTCACGTGATCAGTGCATGATCAGTCACGTGATCAGTGCATGATCAGCCACGTGATCAGTGCATGATCAGTCACGTGACCAGTGCATGGTAGCTACGTGATCATTGCATGATCAGCCACGTGATCAGTGCATGATAGCCACGTGATCAGTGCATGATAGCCACGTGATCAGTGCATGATCAGTCACGTGATCGTGTGTGATCAGCCACGTGATCAGTGCATGATATCCACGTGATCAGTGCATGATAGCCACGTGATCAGTGCATGATATTCACGTGATCAGTGCATGATCAGTCACGTGATAGTGTGTGATCAGCCACGTGATCAGTGCATGATCAGCCACGTGATCAGTGCATGATCAATTACGTGATCAGTGCATGATCAGTCACGTGATCAGTACATGGTAGCTACGTGATCATTGCATGATCAGCCACGTGATCAGTGCATGATAGCCACGTGATCAGTGCATGATAGCCACGTGATCAGTGCATGAGAGCCACGTGATCAGTGCATGATCAGTCACGTGATACATGTGTGATCAGCCACGTGATCAGTGCATGATGAGCCACGTGATCAGTGCATGATCAATTACGTGATCAGTGCATGATCAGTCACGTGACCAGTACATGGTTGCTACGTGATCAGTGCATGATCAGCCACGTGAGCAGTGCATGATAGCCACGTGATCAGTGCATGATCAGTCACGTGATCAGTACATGATCAGTCACGTGAACAGTGCATGATCATTGACGTGATCAGTGCATGATCAGTCACGTGACCAGTATATGGTAGCTACGTGATCATTCCATGACAGCCACGTGAGCAGTGCATGATAGCCACGTGATCAGTGCATGATCAGTCACGTGAGCAGTGTATGATCAGCCACGTGATCAGTGCATGAGTGCCACGTGATCAGTGCATGATAGCCACGTGATCAGTGCATGATCAGTTACGTGAGCAGTGTATGATCAGCCACGTGATCAGTGCATGGTCAGACACGTGAACAGTGTATGATCAGCCACGTGATCAGTGCATGATATCCACGTGATCAGTGCATGATCATCACGTGATCAGTGTATGATCAGCCACGTGAACAGTGCATGCTCAGTCACGTGATCAGGGCCTGCTGAGCTGCGTGATTACTGTCTGCTCATCTGCTTGACAATTGCCAGCTGAGCTGCATGATTCCTGCCTGTCATCTGCTTGACAATTGCCAGCTGTGCTGTATAATTCCTGCCTGCTCAGCTGCTTGATTATTGCCAGCTGAGCAGCATGATTCCTCACACCTGAGTTCCATGATTATTGCCTGCTGACTGTTTGATTCGTGCCTACTCAGCTCTTTGTTTATTGCCTCCAGAGGCACATGATCAGTGTATGATAGCAAACATGATCAGCGCATGATCAGTCACATGATCAGTGCCATTAAGTCACGTGATCACTACATGATAGTCATGTGATCAGTCCATGCTCAGTCACGGTATCAGTGCATGATCAGCCACGTGATCAGTGCATGATCAGTCACGTGATCAGTGTATGATCAGCCACGTGATCAGTGCATGATAGCCACGTGATCAGTGCATGATCAGTCACGTGATCAGTGCATGATCAGTCACGTGATCAGTGTATGATCAGCCACGTGAACAGTGCATGCTCAGTCACGTGATCAGGGCCTGCTGAGCTGCGTGATTACTGTCTGCTCATCTGCTTGACAATTGCCAGCTGAGCTGCACGATTCCTGCCTGTCATCTGCTTGACAATTGCCACCTGTGCTGCGTAATTCCTGCCTGCTCATCTACTTGATTATTGCCAGCTGAGCAGCATGATTTCTCAGAGGTGAGTTCCATGATTATAGCCTGCTGACTGATTCCTGCCTACTCAGCTCTATGTTCATTGCCTCCAGAGGCACATGATCAGTGTGTGACACCAAACATGATCAGCACATGATCAGTCACATGATCAGTGCATGATAAGCCACGTGATCAGTGCATGATCAGTTATGTGATCAGTGCATGATCAGTCACGTGACCAGTACATGGTAGCTGCGTGATCATGCATGATCAGCCACGTGATCAGTGCATGATAGCCACGTGATCAGTGCATGATCAGTCACGTGATCAGTGCATGATCAGTCACGTGATCAGTGCATGATCAGTCACGTGATCAGTGCATGATCAATTACGTGATCAGTGCATGATCAGTCACGTGACCAGTGCATGGTAGCTACGTGATCATTGCATGATCAGCCACGTGATCAGTGCATGATAGCCACGTGATCAGTGCATGATAGCCACGTGATCAGTGCATGATCAGTCACGTGATCGTGTGTGATCAGCCACGTGATCAGTGCATGATATCCACGTGATCAGTGCATGATAGCCACGTGATCA
Organism: Bos javanicus; assembly: GCF_032452875.1. Classification (NCBI taxonomy): domain Eukaryota; kingdom Metazoa; phylum Chordata; class Mammalia; order Artiodactyla; family Bovidae; genus Bos; species Bos javanicus. Next base: position 1,459,330 of record NW_026893596.1, read on the forward strand.
GTGCATGATCAGCCACGTGATCAGTGCATGATCAGTCACGTGATACGTGTGTGATCAGCCACGTGATCAGTGCATGATGAGCCACGTGATCAGTGCATGATCAATTACGTGATCAGTGCATGATCAGTCACGTGACCAGTACATGGTAGCTACGTGATCATTGCATGATCAGCCACGTGATCAGTGCATGATAGCCACGTGATCAGTGCATGATAGCCACGTGATCAGTGCATGATCAGCCACGTGATCAGTGCATGATCAGTCACGTGATCATGTGTGATCAGCCACGTGATCAGTGCATGATCAGCCACGTGATCAGTGCATGATCAATTACGTGATCAGTGCATGATCAGTCACGTGACCAGTACATGGTTGCTACGTGATCATTCCATGACAGCCACGTGAGCAGTGCATGATAGCCACGTGATGTGTGCATGATCAGTCACGTGAGCAGAGTATGATCAGCCACGTGATCAGTGCATGAGTGCCACGTGATCAGTGCATGATATGTCACGTGACAGGTGTGTGATCAGCCACGTGATCAGTGCATGATCAGCCACGTGATCAGTGCATGATCAGTTACGTGAGCAGTGTATGATCAGCCACGTGATCAGTGCATGGTCAGACACGTGAACAGTGTATGATCAGCCACGTGATCAGTGCATGATATCCAAGTGATCAGTGCATGATCATCACGTGATCAGTGTATGATCAGCCACGTGAACAGTGCATGCTCAGTCACGTGATCAGGGCCTGCTGAGCTGCGTGATTACTGTCTGCTCATCTGCTTGACAATTGCCAGCTGAGCTGCATGATTCCTGCCTGTCATCTGCTTGACAATTGCCAGCTGTGCTGCGTAATTCCTGCCTGCTCAGCTGCTTGATTATTGCCAGCTGAGCAGCATGATTCCTCACACCTGAGTTCCATGATTATTGCCTGCTGACTGTTTGATTCGTGCCTACTCAGCTCTTTGTTTATTGCCTCCAGAGGCACATGATCAGTGTATGATAGCAAACATGATCAGCGCATGATCAGTCACATGATCAGCGCCATTAAGTCACGTGATCACTACATGATAGTCATGTGATCAGTCCATGCTCAGTCACGGTATCAGTGCATGATCAGCCACGTGATCAGTGCATGATCAGCCACGTGATCAGTGCATGATAGCCATGTGATCAGTGCATGATTAGTCACGTGATCAGTGCATGATCAGTCACGTGATCAGTGCATGATCAGCCACGTGATCAGTGCATGATCAGTCACCTGATGGGTGTATGATCAGTCACGTGACCAGTACATGGTAGCTACGTGATCATTGCATGATCAGCCACGTGATCAGTGCATGATAGCCACGTGATCAGTGCATGATCAGTCACGTGATCAGTGCATGATCAGCCACGTGATCAGTGCATGGTCAGACACGTGATCAGTGTATGATCAGCCACGTGATCAGTGCATGATATCCACGTGATCAGTGCATGATCATCACGTGATCAGTGTATGATCAGCCACGTGAACAGTGCATGCTCAGTCACGTGATCAGGGCCTGCTGAGCTGCGTGATTACTGTCTGCTCATCTGCTTGACAATTGCCAGCTGAGCTGCATGATTCCTGCCTGTCATCTGCTTGACAATTGCCAGCTGTGCTGTATAATTCCTGCCTGCTCAGCTGCTTGATTATTGCCAGCTGAGCAGCATGATTCCTCACACCTGAGTTCCATGATTATTGCCTGCTGACTGTTGATTCGTGCCTACTCAGCTCTTTGTTTATTGCCTCCAGAGGCACATGATCAGTGTATGATAGCAAACATGATCAGTGCATGATCAGTCACATGATCAGTGCCATTAAGTCACGTGATCAGTGCATGATAGTCATGTGATCAGTCCATGATCAGTCACGGTATCAGTGCATGATCAGCCACGTGATCAGTGCATGATCAGCCACGTGATCAGTGCATGATAGCCACGTGATCAGTGCATGATCAGTCACGTGATCAGTGCATGATCAGTCACGTGATCAGTGCATGATCAGCCACGTGATCAGTGCATGATCAGTCACGTGATGGGTGTATGATCAGTCACGTGACCAGTACATGGTAGCTACATGATCATTGCATGATCAGCCACGTGAGTAGTGCATGATAGCCACGTGATCAGTGCATGATCAGTCACGTGATCAGTGCATGATCAGTCATGTGATCAGTGCATGATCAGTTACGTGATCAGTGCATGATCAGCCACGTGATCAGTGCATGATAGCCACGTGATCAGTGCATGATCAGTCACGTGATCAGTGCATGATCAGCCACGTGATCAGTGCATGATCAGCCACGTGATCAGTGCATGTCAGCCACGTGATCAGTGCATGATAGCCACGTGATCAGTGCATGATCAGTCACGTGATCAGTGCATGATCAGTCACGTGATCAGTGTATGATCAGCCACGTGATCAGTGCATGATCAGTCACGTGATCAGGGCCTGCTGAGCTGCGTGATTACTGTCTGCTCATCTGCTTGACAATTGCCAGCTGAGCTGCACGATTCCTGCCTGTCATCTGCTTGACAATTGCCACCTGTGCTGCGTGATTCCTGCCTGCTCATCTACTTGATTATTGCCAGCTGAGCAGCATGATTTCTCAGAGGTGAGTTCCATGATTATAGCCTGCTGACTGATTCCTGCCTACTCAGCTCTATGTTCATTGCCTCCAGAGGCACATGATCAGTGCATGACACCAAACATGATCAGCACATGATCAGTCACATGATCAGTGCATGATAAGCCACGTGATCAGTGCATGATCAGTCACGTGATCAGTGCATGATCAGTCACGTGATCAGTGCATGATAGCTGCGTGATCATGCATGATCAGCCACGTGATCAGTGCATGATAGCCACGTGATCAGTGCATGATCAGTCACGTGATCAGTGCATGATCAGTCACGTGATCAGTGCATGATAGCCACGTGATCAGTGCATGATCAGCCACGTGATCAGTGCATGATAGCCACGTGATCAGTGCATGATAGCCACGTGATCAGTGCATGATCAGCCACGTGATCAGTGCATGATCAGTCACGTGATCATGTGTGATCAGCCACGTGATCAGTGCATGATCAGCCACGTGATCAGTGCATGATCAATTACGTGATCAGTGCATGATCAGTCACGTGACCAGTACATGGTAGCTACGTGATCATTCCATGACAGCCACGTGAGCAGTGCATGATAGCCACGTGATGTGTGCATGATCAGTCACGTGAGCAGAGTATGATCAGCCACGTGATCAGTGCATGAGTGCCACGTGATCAGTGCATGATATGTCACGTGACAGGTGTGTGATCAGCCACGTGATCAGTGCATGATCAGCCACGTGATCAGTGCATGATCAGTTACGTGAGCAGTGTATGATCAGCCACGTGATCAGTGCATGGTCAGACACGTGAACAGTGTATGATCAGCCACGTGATCAGTGCATGATATCCAAGTGATCAGTGCATGATCATCACGTGATCAGTGTATGATCAGCCACGTGAACAGTGCATGCTCAGTCACGTGATCAGGGCCTGCTGAGCTGCGTGATTACTGTCTGCTCATCTGCTTGACAATTGCCAGCTGAGCTGCATGATTCCTGCCTGTCATCTGCTTGACAATTGCCAGCTGTGCTGCGTAATTCCTGCCTGCTCAGCTGCTTGATTATTGCCAGCTGAGCAGCATGATTCCTCACACCTGAGTTCCATGATTATTGCCTGCTGACTGTTTGATTCGTGCCTACTCAGCTCTTTGTTTATTGCCTCCAGAGGCACATGATCAGTGTATGATAGCAAACATGATCAGCGCATGATCAGTCACATGATCAGCGCCATTAAGTCACGTGATCACTACATGATAGTCATGTGATCAGTCCATGCTCAGTCACGGTATCAGTGCATGATCAGCCACGTGATCAGTGCATGATCAGCCACGTGATCAGTGCATGATAGCCATGTGATCAGTGCATGATCAGTCACGTGATCAGTGCATGATCAGTCACGTGATCAGTGCATGATCAGCCACGTGATCAGTGCATGATCAGTCACCTGATGGGTGTATGATCAGTCACGTGACCAGTACATGGTAGCTACGTGATCATTGCATGATCAGCCACGTGAGTAGTGCATGATAGCCACGTGATCAGTGCATGATCAGTCACGTGATCAGTGCATGATCAGTCATGTGATAGTGCATGATCAGGCACGTGATCAGTGCATGATCAGCCACGTGATCAGTGCATGATAGCCACGTGATCAGTGCATGATCAGTCACGTGATCAGTGCATGATCAGTCACGTGATCAGTGCATGATAGCCACGTGATCATGCATGATCAGCCACGTGATCAGTGCATGATAGCCACGTGATCAGTGCATGATCAGCCACGTGATCAGTGCATGATCAGTCACGTGATCAGTGCATGATCAGCCACGTGATCAGTGCATGATCAGCACGTGATCAGTGCATGATCAGCCACGTGATCAGTGCATGATAGCCACGTGATCAGTGCATGATCAGTCACGTGATCAGTGCATGATCAGTCACGTGATCAGTGCATGATCATTGACGTGATCAGTGCATGATCAGTCACGTGACCAGTATATGGTAGCTACGTGATCATTGCATGACGCCACGTGAGCAGTGCATGATAGCCACGTGATGTGTGCATGATCAGTTACGTGAGCAGTGTATGATCAGCCACGTGATCAGTGCATGAGTGCCACGTGATCAGTGCATGATATGTCACGTGACAGGTGTGTGATCAGCCACGTGAACAGTGCATGTTCAGCCACGTGATCAGTGCATGATAGCCACGTGATCAGTGCATGATCAGTTACGTGAGCAGTGTATGATCAGCCACGTGATCAGTGCATGGTCAGACACGTGAACAGTGTATGATCAGCCACGTGATCAGTGCATGATATCCACGTGATCAGTGCATGATCATCACGTGATCAGTGTATGATCAGCCACGTGAACAGTGCATGCTCAGTCACGTGATCAGGGCCTGCTGAGCTGCGTGATTACTGTCTGCTCATCTGCTTGACAATTGCCAGCTGAGCTGCATGATTCCTGCCTGTCATCTGCTTGACAATTGCCAGCTGTGCTGCGTAATTCCTGCCTGCTCAGCTGCTTGATTATTGCCAGCTGAGCAGCATGATTCCTCACACCTGAGTTCCATGATTATTGCCTGCTGACTGTTTGATTCGTGCCTACTCAGCTCTTTGTTTATTGCCTCCAGAGGCACATGATCAGTGTATGATAGCAAACATGATCAGCGCATGATCAGTCACATGATCAGCGCCATTAAGTCACGTGATCACTACATGATAGTCATGTGATCAGTCCATGCTCAGTCACGGTATCAGTGCATGATCAGCCACGTGATCAGTGCATGATCAGCCACGTGATCAGTGCATGATAGCCATGTGATCAGTGCATGATTAGTCACGTGATCAGTGCATGATCAGTCAGGTGATCAGTGCATGATCAGCCACGTGATCAGTGCATGATCAGTCACCTGATGGGTGTATGATCAGTCACGTGACCAGTACATGGTAGCTACATGATCATTGCATGATCAGCCACGTGAGTAGTGCATGATAGCCACGTGATCAGTGCATGATCAGTCACGTGATCAGTGCATGATCAGTCATGTGATCAGTGCATGATCAGTCACGTGATCAGTGCATGATCAGCCACGTGATCAGTGCATGATAGCCACGTGATCAGTGCATGATCAGTCACGTGATCAGTGCATGATCAGCCACGTGATCAGTGCATGATCAGCCACGTGATCAGTGCATGTCAGCCACGTGATCAGTGCATGATAGCCACGTGATCAGTGCATGATCAGTCACGTGATCAGTGCATGATCAGTCACGTGATCAGTGTATGATCAGCCACGTGATCAGTGCATGATCAGTCACGTGATCAGTGCCTGCTGAGCTGCGTGATTACTGTCTGCTCATCTGCTTGACAATTGCCAGCTGAGCTGCACGATTCCTGCCTGTCATCTCCTTGACAATTGCCACCTGTGCTGCGTGATTCCTGCCTGCTCATCTACTTGATTATTGCCAGCTGAGCAGCATGATTTCTCAGAGGTGAGTTCCATGATTATAGCCTGCTGACTGATTCCTGCCTACTCAGCTCTATGTTCATTGCCTCCAGAGGCACATGATCAGTGTATGACACCAAACATGATCAGCACATGATCAGTCACATGATCAGTGCATGATAAGCCACGTGATCAGTGCATGATCAATTACGTGATCAGTGCATGATCAGTCATGTGATCAGTACATGGTAGCTGCGTGATCATGCATGATCAGCCACGTGATCAGTGCATGATAGCCACGTGATCAGTGCATGATCAGTCACGTGATCAGTGCATGATCAGTCACGTGATCAGTGCATGATCAATTACGTGATCAGTGCATGATCAGTCACGTGACAGTGCATGATAGCTACGTGATCATTGCATGATCAGTCACGTGATCAGTGCATGATAGCCACGTGATCAGTGCATGATAGCCACGTGATCAGTGCATGATCAGTCACGTGATACGTGTGTGATCAGCCACGTGATCAGTGCATGATATCCACGTGATCAGTGCATGATAGCCACGTGATCAGTGCATGATCAGTCACGTGATCAGTGCATGATCAGTCACGTGATCAGTGTGTGATCAGCCACGTGATCAGTGCATGATCAGCCACGTGATCAGTGCATGATCAATTACGTGATCAGTGCATGATCAGTCACGTGATCAGTGCATGGTAGCTACGTGATCATTGCATGATCAGCCACGTGATCAGTGCATGATAGCCACGTGATCAGTGCATGATAGCCACGTGATCAGTGCATGAGAGCCACGTGATCAGTGCATGATCAGTCACGTGATCATGTGTGATCAGCCACGTGATCAGTGCATGATGAGCCACGTGATCAGTGCATGATCAATTACGTGATCAGTGCATGATCAGTCACGTGACCAGTACATGGTTGCTACGTGATCATTGCATGATCAGCCACGTGATCAGTGCATGATAGCCACGTGATCAGTGCATGATCAGTCACGTGATCAGTGCATGATCAGCCACGTGATCAGTGCATGATGCCACGTGATCAGTGCATGATCAGTCACGTGATCAGTGCATGATCAGCCACGTGATCAGTGCATGATCAGCCACGTGATCAGTGCATGATCAGCCACGTGATCAGTGCATGATAGCCACGTGATCAGTGCATGATCAGCCACGTGATCAGTGCATGATCAGTCACGTGATCAGTGCATGATCAGTCACGTGATCAGTGCATGATCAGCCACGTGATCAGTGCATGTCAGTCATGTGTCAGTGCATGATAGCCCGTGATCAGTGCATGATCAGTCCCGTGATCAGTGCATGATCAGCCACGTGATCAGTGCATGATAGCCACGTGATCAGTGCATGATCAGTCACATGATCAGTGCATGATCAGTCACGTGATCAGTGTGTGATCAGCCACGTGAACAGTGCATGCTCAGTCACGTGATCAGGGCCTGCTGAGCTGCGTGATTACTGTCTGCTCATCTGCTTGACAATTGCCAGCTGAGCTGCATGATTCCTGCCTGTCATCTGCTTGACAATTGCCAGCTGTGCTGCGTAATTCCTGCCTGCTCAGCTGCTTGATTATTGCCAGCTGAGCAGCATGATTTCTCAGAGCTGAGTTCCATGATTATTGCCTGCTGACTGATTCCTGCCTACTCAGCTCTTTGTTCATTGCCTCCAGAGGCACATGATCAGTGTATGACACCAAACATGATCAGCACATGATCAGTCACATGATCAGTGCATGATAAGCCACGTGATCAGTGCATGATCAATCATGTGATCAGTGCATGATCAGTCATGTGACCAGTACATGGTAGCTGCGTGATCATGCATGATCAGCCACGTGATCAGTGCATGATAGCCACGTGATCAGTGCATGATCAGTCACGTGATCAGTGCATGATCAGTCACGTGATCAGTGCATGATCAGTCACGTGATCAGTGCATGATCAGTCACGTGATCAGTGCATGATCAGTCACGTGACCAGTACATGGTAGCTACGTGATCATTGCATGATCAGCCACGTGATCAGTGCATGATAGCCACGTGATCAGTGCATGATAGCCACGTGATCAGTGCATGATCAGTCACGTGATAGTGTGTGATCAGCCACGTGATCAGTGCATGATAGCCACGTGATCAGTGCATGATAGCCACGTGATCAGTGCATGATCAGTCACGTGATCAGTGCATGATCAGTCACGTGATCAGTGTGATCAGCCACGTGATCAGTGCATGATGAGCCACGTGATCAGTGCATGATCAATTACGTGATCAGTGCATGATCAGTCACGTGACCAGTACATGGTAGCTACGTGATCAGTGCATGATCAGCCACGTGATCAGTGCATGATAGCCACGTGATCAGTGCATGATAGCCACGTGATCAGTGCATGATCAGCCACGTGATCAGTGCATGATCAGTCACGTGATCATGTGTGATCAGCCACGTGATCAGTGCATGATCAGCCACGTGATCAGTGCATGATCAATTACGTGATCAGTGCATGATCAGTCACGTGACCAGTACATGGTAGCTACGTGATCATTCCATGACGAGCCACGTGAGCAGTGCATGATAGCCACGTGATGTGTGCATGATCAGTCACGTGAGCAGAGTATGATCAGCCACGTGATCAGTGCATGATTGCCACGTGATCAGTGCATGATATGTCACGTGACAGGTGTGTGATCAGCCACGTGAACAGTGCATGTTCAGCCACGTGATCAGTGCATGATCAGTTACGTGAGCAGTGTATGATCAGCCACGTGATCAGTGCATGGTCAGACACGTGAACAGTGTATGATCAGCCACGTGATCAGTGCATGATATCCAAGTGATCAGTGCATGATCATCACGTGATCAGTGTATGATCAGCCACGTGAACAGTGCATGCTCAGTCACGTGATCAGGGCCTGCTGAGCTGCGTGATTACTGTCTGCTCATCTGCTTGACAATTGCCAGCTGAGCTGCACGATTCCTGCCTGTCATCTGCTTGACAATTGCCAGCTGTGCTGCGTAATTCCTGCCTGCTCAGCTGCTTGATTATTGCCAGCTGAGCAGCATGATTCCTCACACCTGAGTTCCATGATTATTGCCTGCTGACTGTTTGATTCGTGCCTACTCAGCTCTTTGTTTATTGCCTCCAGAGGCACATGATCAGTGTATGATAGCAAACATGATCAGCGCATGATCAGTCACATGATCAGCGCCATTAAGTCACGTGATCACTACATGATAGTCATGTGATCAGTCCATGCTCAGTCACGGTATCAGTGCATGATCAGCCACGTGATCAGTGCATGATCAGCCAGGTGATCAGTTCATGATAGCTATGTGATCAGTGCATGATTTGTCACGTGATCAGTGCATGATCAGGCAGGTGATCAGTGCATGATCAGCCACGTGATCAGTGCATGATCAGTCACCTGATGGGTGTATGATCAGTCACGTGACCAGTACATGGTAGCTACGTGATCATTGCATGATCAGCCACGTGAGTAGTGCATGATAGCCACGTGATCAGTGCATGATCAGTCACGTGATCAGTGCATGATCAGTCATGTGATAGTGCATGATCAGGCACGTGATCAGTGCATGATCAGCCACGTGATCAGTGCATGATAGCCACGTGATCAGTGCATGATCAGTCACGTGATCAGTGCATGATCAGTCACGTGATCAGTGCATGATAGCTGCGTGATCATGCATGATCAGCCACGTGATCAGTGCATGATAGCCACGTGATCAGTGCATGATCAGCCACGTGATCAGTGCATGATCAGGCACGTGATCAGTGCATGATCAGCCACGTGATCAGTGCATGATAGCCACGTGATCAGTGCATGATCAGTCACGTGATCAGTGCATGATCAGTCACGTGATCAGTGCATGATCAGCCACGTGATCAGTGCATGATCAGCCACGTGATCAGTGCATGATCAATTACGTGATCAGTGCATGATCAGTCACGTGACCAGTATATGGTAGCTACGTGATCATTGCATGATCAGCCACGTGATCAGTGCATGATAGCCACGTGATCAGTGCATGATCAGCCACGTGATCAGTGCATGATCAGTCACGTGATCAGTGCATGATCAGTCACGTGATCAGTGCATGATCAGCCACGTGATCAGTGCATGTCAGTCATGTAGTCAGTGCATGATAGCCCGTGATCAGTGCATGATCAGTCCCGTGATCAGTGTATGATCAGCCACGTGATCAGTGCATGATAGCCACGTGATCAGTGCATGATCAGTCACGTGATCAGTGTATGATCAGCCACGTGAACAGTGCATGCTCAGTCACGTGATCAGGGCCTGCTGAGCTGCGTGATTACTGTCTGCTCATCTGCTTGACAATTGCCAGCTGAGCTGCACGATTCCTGCCTGTCATCTGCTTGACAATTGCCAGCTGTGCTGCGTAATTCCTGCCTGCTCAGCTGCTTGATTATTGCCAGCTGAGCAGCATGATTTCTCACAGCTGAGTTCCATGATTATTGCCTGCTGTGTGATTCGTGCCTACTCAGCTCTTTGTTCATTGCCTCCAGAGGCACATGATCAGTGTATGATACCAAACATGATCAGCACATGATCAGTCACATGATCAGTGCATGATAAGCCACGTGATCAGTGCATGATCAGTCATGTGATCAGTGCATGATCAGTCATGTGACAGTGCATGGTAGCTGCGTGATCAGTGCATGATCAGCCACGTGATCAGTGCATGATAGCCACGTGATCAGTGCATGATCAGTCACGTGATCAGTGCATGATCAGTCACGTGATCAGTGCATGATCAGTCACGTGATCAGTGCATGATCAGCCACGTGATCAGTGCATGATCAGTCACGTGACAGTGCATGATAGCTACGTGATCATTGCATGATCAGCCACGTGATCAGTGCATGATAGCCACGTGATCAGTGCATGATAGCCACGTGATCAGTGCATGATCAGTCACGTGATCGTGTGTGATCAGCCACGTGATCAGTGCATGATATCCACGTGATCAGTGCATGATAGCCACGTGATCAGTGCATGATAGCCACGTGATCAGTGCATGATCAGTCACGTGATACGTGTGTGATCAGCCACGTGATCAGTGCATGATCAGCCACGTGATCAGTGCATGATCAATTACGTGATCAGTGCATGATCAGTCACGTGATCAGTACATGGTAGCTACGTGATCATTGCATGATCAGCCACGTGATCAGTGCATGATAGCCACGTGATCAGTGCATGATAGCCACGTGATCAGTGCATGATCAGCCACGTGATCAGTGCATGATCAGTCACGTGATCATGTGTGATCAGCCACGTGATCAGTGCATGATCAGCCACGTGATCAGTGCATGATCAGTCACGTGATCAGTACATGGTTGCTACGTGATCAGTGCATGATCAGCCACGTGAGCAGTGCATGATAGCCACGTGATCAGTGCATGATCAGTCACGTGATCAGTGCATGATCAGTCACGTGATCAGTGCATGATCATTCACGTGATCAGTGCATGATCAGTCACGTGACCAGTATATGGTAGCTACGTGATCATTCCATGACAGCCACGTGAGCAGTGCATGATAGCCACGTGATCAGTGCATGATCAGTCACGTGAGCAGTGTATGATCAGCCACGTGATCAGTGCATGAGTGCCACGTGATCAGTGCATGATAGCCACGTGATCAGTGCATGATCAGTTACGTGAGCAGTGTATGATCAGCCACGTGATCAGTGCATGGTCAGACACGTGAACAGTGTATGATCAGCCACGTGATCAGTGCATGATATCCACGTGATCAGTGCATGATCATCACGTGATCAGTGTATGATCAGCCACGTGAACAGTGCATGCTCAGTCACGTGATCAGGGCCTGCTGAGCTGCGTGATTACTGTCTGCTCATCTGCTTGACAATTGCCAGCTGAGCTGCATGATTCCTGCCTGTCATCTGCTTGACAATTGCCAGCTGTGCTGCGTAATTCCTGCCTGCTCAGCTGCTTGATTATTGCCAGCTGAGCAGCATGATTCCTCACACCTGAGTTCCATGATTATTGCCTGCTGACTGTTTGATTCGTGCCTACTCAGCTCTTTGTTTATTGCCTCCAGAGGCACATGATCAGTGTATGATAGCAAACATGATCAGCGCATGATCAGTCACATGATCAGCGCCATTAAGTCACGTGATCACTACATGATAGTCATGTGATCAGTCCATGCTCAGTCACGGTATCAGTGCATGATCAGCCACGTGATCAGTGCATGATAGCCACGTGATCAGTGCATGATCATCCACGTGATCAGTGCATGATCAGCCACGTGATCAGTGCATGATAGCACGTGATCAGTGCATGATCAGTCACGTGATCAGTGCATGATCAGACACGTGATCAGTGCATGATCAGCCACGTGATCAGTGCATGATAGCCACGTGATCAGTGCATGATCAGTCACGTGATCAGTGCATGATCAGTCACGTGACCAGTACATGGTAGCTACATGATCATTGCATGATCAGCCACGTGAGTAGTGCATGATAGCCACGTGATCAGTGCATGATCAGTCACGTGATCAGTGCATGATCAGTCACGTGATCAGTGCATGATCAGCCACGTGATCAGTGCATGAAGTCACGTGATCAGTGCATGATAGTCACGTGATCAGTGCATGATCAGTCACGTGATCAGTGCATGATCAGCCACGTGATCAGTGCATGATCAGCCACGTGATCAGTGCATGATCAGCCACGTGATCAGTGCATGATAGCCACGTGATCAGTGCATGATCAGTCACGTGATCAGTGCATGATCAGTCACGTGATCAGTGCATGATCAGCCACGTGATCAGTGCATGATCAGTCACGTGATCAGTGCATGATGAGCTGCGTGATTACTGTCTGCTCATCTGCATGACAATTTCCAGTGAGCTGCTGATCCTGCCTGTCATCTCCTTGACAATTGCCACCTGTGCTGCGTGATTCCTGCCTGCTCATCTGTGCATGATCAGTCACGTGACCAGTATATGGTAGCTACGTGATCATTGCATGATCAGCCACGTGAGCAGTGCATGATAGCCACGTGATGTGTGCATGATCAGTTACGTGAGCAGAGTATGATCAGCCACGTGATCAGTGCATGAGTGCCACGTGATCAGTGCATGATCAGTCACGTGACAGTGTGTGATCAGCCACGTGATCAGTGCATGATAGCCACGTGATCAGTGCATGATCAGTTACGTGAGCAGTGTATGATCAGCCACGTGATCAGTGCATGGTCAGACACGTGAACAGTGTATGATCAGCCACGTGATCAGTGCATGATATCCAAGTGATCAGTGCATGATCAGTGTATGATCAGCCACGTGAACAGTGCATGCTCAGTCACGTGATCAGGGCCTGCTGAGCTGCGTGATTACTGTCTGCTCATCTGCTTGACAATTGCCAGCTGAGCTGCACGATTCCTGCCTGTCATCTGCTTGACAATTGCCAGCTGTGCTGCGTAATTCCTGCCTGCTCAGCTGCTTGATTATTGCCAGCTGAGCAGCATGATTCCTCACAGCTGAGTTCCATGATTATTGCCTGCTGACTGTTTGATTCGTGCCTACTCAGCTCTTTGTTTATTGCCTCCAGAGGCACATGATCAGTGTATGATAGCAAACATGATCAGCGCATGATCAGTCACATGATCAGCGCCATTAAGTCACGTGATCACTACATGATAGTCATGTGATCAGTCCATGCTCAGTCACGGTATCAGTGCATGATCAGCCACGTGATCAGTGCATGATAGCCACGTGATCAGTGCATGATCATCCACGTGATCAGTGCATGATCAGTCACGTGATCAGTGCATGATAGCTACGTGATCAGTGCATGATCAGTCACGTGATCAGTGCATGATCAGCCACGTGATCAGTGCATGATCAGCCACGTGATCAGTGCATGATAGCCACGTGATCAGTGCATGATCAGTCACGTGATCAGTGCATGATCAGTCACGTGATCAGTGCATGATCAGTCACGTGATCAGTGCATGATCAGTCACGTGATCAGTGCATGATCAGTCACGTGATCAGTGCATGATAGCCACGTGATCAGTGCATGATCAGCCACGTGATCAGTGCATGATCAGCCACGTGATCAGTGCATGATCAGCCACGTGATCAGTGCATGATAGCCACGTGATCAGTGCATGATCAGTCACGTGATCAGTGCATGATCAGTCACGTGATCAGTGCATGATCAGCCACGTGATCAGTGCATGATCAGCCACGTGATCAGTGCATGATCAATTACGTGATCAGTGCATGATCAGTCACGTGACCAGTACATGGTAGCTACGTGATCATTGCATGATCAGCCACGTGATCAGTGCATGATAGCCACGTGATCAGTGCATGATCAGTCACGTGATCAGTGCATGATCAGTCACGTGATCAGTGCATGATCAGTCACGTGATCAGTGCATGATCAGCCACGTGATCAGTGCATGATAGCCACGTGATCAGTGCATGATCAGTCACGTGATCAGTGCATGATCAGCCACGTGATCAGTGCATGATAGCCACGTGATCAGTGCATGACAGTCACGTGATCAGTGCATGACAGTCACGTGATCAGTGCATGATAGCCACGTGATCAGTGCATGATCAGTCACGTGATCAGTGCATGATCAGCCACGTGATCAGTGCATGATCAGTCACGTGATCAGTGCATGATCAGTCACGTGATCAGTGCATGATAGCTACGTGATCAGTGCATGATCAGCCACGTGATCAGTGCATGATAGCCACGTGATCAGTGCATGATCAGTCACGTGATCAGTGTGTGATCAGTCACGTGATCAGTGCATGATAGCCACGTGATCAGTGCATGATAGCCACGTGATCAGTGCATGATAGTCACGTGATCAGTGCATGATCAGTCACGTGATCAGTGCATGATCAGCCACGTGATCAGTGCATGATAGCCACGTGATCAGTGCATGATCAGTCACGTGATCAGTGCATGATCAGTCACGTGATCAGTGCATGATCAGCCACGTGATCAGTGCATGATCAGTCACGTGATCAGTGCATGATCAGTCACGTGTCAGTGCATGATAGCTACGTGATCAGTGCATGATCAGCCACGTGATCAGTGCATGATAGCCACGTGATCAGTGCATGATCAGCCAGTGATCAGTGCATGATCAGCCACGTGATCAGTGCATGATCAGCCACGTGATCAGTGCATGATCAGCCACGTGATCAGTGCATGATACCACGTGATCAGTGCATGATCAGTCACGTGATCAGTGCATGATCAGGCACGTGATCAGTGCATGATCAGCCACGTGATCAGTGCATGATAGCCACGTGATCAGTGCATGATCAGCCACGTGATCAGTGCATGATCAGTCACGTGATCAGTGCATGATCAGTCACGTGATCAGTGCATGATAGCCACGTGATCAGTGCATGATCAGCCACGTGATCAGTGCATGATAGCCACGTGATCAGTGCATGATCAGTCACGTGATCAGTGCATGATCAGTCACGTGATCAGTGCATGATCAATTACGTGATCAGTGCATGATCAGTCACGTGACCAGTACATGGTTGCTACGTGATCATTGCATGATCAGCCACGTGAGCAGTGCATGATAGCCACGTGATCAGTGCATGATCAGTCACGTGATCAGTACATGATCAGTCACGTGAACAGTGCATGATCATTTACGTGATCAGTGCATGATCAGTCACGTGACCAGTACATGGTAGCTACGTGATCATTGCATGATCAGCCACGTGAGCAGTGCATGATAGCCACGTGATTTGTGCATGATCAGTTACGTGACCAGAGTATGATCAGCCACGTGATCAGTGCATGCGGGCCACGTGATCAGTGCATGATCAGTCACGTGACAGGTGTGTGATCAGCCACGTGAACAGTGCATGTTCAGCCACGTGATCAGTGCATGAAAGCTACGTGATCAGTGCATGATCTGTTACGTGAGCAGTGTATGATCAGCCACGTGATCAGTGCATGGTCAGACACGTGAACAGTGTATGATCAGCCACGTGATCAGTGCATGATATCCAAGTGATCAGTGCATGATCAATCACGTGATCAGTGTATGATCAGCCACGTGAACAGTGCATGCTCAGTCACGTGATCAGGGCCTGCTGAGCTGCGTGATTACTGTCTGCTCATCTGCTTGACAATTGCCAGCTGAGCTGCACGATTCCTGCCTGTCATCTGCTTGACAATTGCCAGCTGTGCTGCGTAATTCCTGCCTGCTCAGCTGCTTGATTATTGCCAGCTGAGCAGCATGATTCCTCACAGCTGAGTTCCATGATTATTGCCTGCTGACTGTTTGATTCGTGCCTACTCAGCTCTTTGTTTATTGCCTCCAGAGGCACATGATCAGTGTATGATAGCAAACATGATCAGCGCATGATCAGTCACATGATCAGTGCCATTAAGTCACGTGATCACTACATGATAGTCATGTGATCAGTCCATGCTCAGTCACGGTATCAGTGCATGATCAGCCACGTGATCAGTGCATGATCAGTGATCAGTGCATGATCAGCCACGTGATCAGTGCATGATCAGCCACGTGATCAGTGCATGATAGCTACGTGATCAGTGCATGATCAGTCACGTGATCAGTGCATGATCAGGCACGTGATCAGTGCATGATCAGCCACGTGATCAGTGCATGATAGCCACGTGATCAGTGCATGATCAGTCACTGATCAGTGCATGATCAGTCACGTGACCAGTACATGGTAGCTACGTGATCATTGCATGATCAGCCACGTGATAGTGCATGATAGCCACGTGATCAGTGCATGATCAGTCACGTGATCAGTGCATGATCAGTCACGTGATCAGTGCATGATCAGGCACGTGATCAGTGCATGATCAGCCACGTGATCAGTGCATGATAGCCACGTGATCAGTGCATGATCAGTCACGTGATCAGTGCATGATCAGTCACGTGATCAGTGCATGATCAGCCACGTGATCAGTGCATGATCAGCCACGTGATCAGTGCATGATCAATTACGTGATCAGTGCATGATCAGTCACGTGACCAGTACATGGTAGCTACGTGATCATTGCATGATCAGCCACGTGATCAGTGCATGATAGCCACGTGATCAGTGCATGATCAGTCACGTGATCAGTGCATGATCAGTCACGTGATCAGTGCATGATCAGTCACGTGATCAGTGCATGATCATCCACGTGATCAGTGCATGTCAGTCACGTGATCAGTGCATGATAGCCACGTGATCAGTGCATGATCAGTCCCGTGATCAGTGCATGATCAGCCACGTGATCAGTGCATGATAGCCACGTGATCAGTGCATGATCAGCCACGTGATCAGTGCATGATCAGTCACGTGATCAGTGCATGATCAGCCACGTGATCAGTGCATGATCAGCCACGTGATCAGTGCATGACAATTACGTGATCAGTGCATGATCAGTCACGTGATCAGTGCATGATACCACGTGATCAGTGCATGATCAGTCACGTGATCAGTGTGATCAGCCACGTGAACAGTGCATGCTCAGTCACGTGATCAGGGCCTGCTGAGCTGCGTGATTACTGTCTGCTCATCTGCTTGACAATTGCCAGCTGAGCTGCACGATTCCTGCCTGTCATCTGCTTGACAATTGCCAGCTGTGCTGCGTAATTCCTGCCTGCTCAGCTGCTTGATTATTGCCAGCTGAGCAGCATGATTCCTCACAGCTGAGTTCCATGATTATTGCCTGCTGACTGTTTGATTCGTGCCTACTCAGCTCTTTGATTATTGCCTCCAGAGGCACATGATCAGTGTATGATAGCAAACATGATCAGTGCATGATCAGTCACATGATCAGCGCCATGAAGTCACGTGATCACTACATGATAGTCATGTGATCAGTCCATGCTCAGTCACGGTATCAGTGCATGATCAGCCACGTGATCAGTGCATGATAGCCACGTGATCAGTGCATGATCAGCCACGTGATCAGTGCATGATAGCCACGTGATCAGTGCATGATCAGTCACGTGATCAGTGCATGATCAGTCACGTGATCAGTGCATGATCAGCCACGTGATCAGTGCATGATAGCCACGTGATCAGTGCATGATCAGTCACGTGATCAGTGCATGATCAGTCACGTGATCAGTGCATGATCAGCCACGTGATCAGTGCATGATAGCCACGTGATCAGTGCATGATCAGTCACGTGATCAGTGCATGATCAGTCACGTGATCAGTGCATGATCAGCCACGTGATCAGTGCATGATAGCCACGTGATCAGTGCATGATAGCCAGTGATCAGTGCATGATCAGTCACGTGATCAGTGCATGATCAGCCACGTGATCAGTGCATGATCAGTCATGTGATCAGTGCATGATAGCCCGTGATCAGTGCATGATCAGTCCCGTGATCAGTGCATGATCAGCCACGTGATCAGTGCATGATAGCCACGTGATCAGTGCATGATCAGTCACGTGATCAGTGCATGATCAGCCACGTGATCAGTGCATGATAGCCACGTGATCAGTGCATGACAATTACGTGATCAGTGCATGATCAGTCACGTGATCAGTGCATGATAGCCACGTGATCAGTGCATGATCAGTCACGTGATCAGTGTATGATCAGCCACGTGAACAGTGCATGCTCAGTCACGTGATCAGGGCCTGCTGAGCTGCGTGATTACTGTCTGCTCATCTGCTTGACAATTGCCAGCTGAGCTGCATGATTCCTGCCTGTCATCTGCTTGACAATTGCCACCTGTGCTGCGTAATTCCTGCCTGCTCATCTGCTTGATTATTGCCAGCTGAGCAGCATGATTTCTCAGAGCTGAGTTCCATGATTATTGCCTGCTGACTGATTCCTGCCTACTCAGCTCTTTGTTCATTGCCTCCAGAGGCACATGATCAGTGTATGACACCAAACATGATCAGCACATGATCAGTCACATGATCAGTGCATGATAAGCCACGTGATCAGTGCATGATCAGTCATGTGATCAGTGCATGATCAGTCATGTGACCAGTGCATGGTAGCTGCGTGATCATGCATGATCAGCCACGTGATCAGTGCATGATAGCCACGTGATCAGTGCATGATCAGTCACGTGATCAGTGCATGATCAGTCACGTGATCAGTGCATGATCAGTCACGTGATCAGTGCATGATCAGCCACGTGATCAGTGCATGATCAGTCACGTGACCAGTGCATGATAGCTACGTGATCATTGCATGATCAGCCACGTGATCAGTGCATGATAGCCACGTGATCAGTGCATGATAGCCACGTGATCAGTGCATGATCAGTCACGTGATCGTGTGTGATCAGCCACGTGATCAGTGCATGATAGCCACGTGATCAGTGCATGATAGCCACGTGATCAGTGCATGATCAGTCACGTGATCAGTGCATGATCAGTCACGTGATCGTGTGTGATCAGCCACGTGATCAGTGCATGATGAGCCACGTGATCAGTGCATGATCAATTACGTGATCAGTGCATGATCAGTCACGTGATCAGTGCATGATAGCTACGTGATCAGTGCATGATCAGCCACGTGATCAGTGCATGATAGCCACGTGATCAGTGCATGATAGCCACGTGATCAGTGCATGATCAGCCACGTGATCAGTGCATGATCAGTCACGTGATCAGTGTGATCAGCCACGTGATCAGTGCATGATCAGCCACGTGATCAGTGCATGATCAATTACGTGATCAGTGCATGATCAGTCACGTGACCAGTACATGGTAGCTACGTGATCATTCCATGACAGCCACGTGAGCAGTGCATGATAGCCACGTGATGTGTGCATGATCAGTCACGTGAGCAGAGTATGATCAGCCACGTGATCAGTGCATGATTGCCACGTGATCAGTGCATGATATGTCACGTGACAGGTGTGTGATCAGCCACGTGAACAGTGCATGTTCAGCCACGTGATCAGTGCATGATCAGTTACGTGAGCAGTGTATGATCAGCCACGTGATCAGTGCATGGTCAGACACGTGAACAGTGTATGATCAGCCACGTGATCAGTGCATGATATCCAAGTGATCAGTGCATGATCATCACGTGATCAGTGTATGATCAGCCACGTGAACAGTGCATGCTCAGTCACGTGATCAGGGCCTGCTGAGCTGCGTGATTACTGTCTGCTCATCTGCTTGACAATTGCCAGCTGAGCTGCATGATTCCTGCCTGTCATCTGCTTGACAATTGCCAGCTGTGCTGCGTAATTCCTGCCTGCTCAGCTGCTTGATTATTGCCAGCTGAGCAGCATGATTCCTCACACCTGAGTTCCATGATTATTGCCTGCTGACTGTTTGATTCGTGCCTACTCAGCTCTTTGTTTATTGCCTCCAGAGGCACATGATCAGTGTATGATAGCAAACATGATCAGCGCATGATCAGTCACATGATCAGCGCCATTAAGTCACGTGATCACTACATGATAGTCATGTGATCAGTCCATGCTCAGTCACGGTATCAGTGCATGATCAGCCACGTGATCAGTGCATGATCAGCCAGGTGATCAGTTCATGATAGCCATGTGATCAGTGCATGATTAGTCACGTGATCAGTGCATGATCAGTCAGGTGATCAGTGCATGATCAGCCACGTGATCAGTGCATGATCAGTCACCTGATGGGTGTATGATCAGTCACGTGACCAGTACATGGTAGCTACGTGATCATTGCATGATCAGCCACGTGAGTAGTGCATGATAGCCACGTGATCAGTGCATGATCAGTCACGTGATCAGTGCATGATCAGTCATGTGATAGTGCATGATCAGGCACGTGATCAGTGCATGATCAGCCACGTGATCAGTGCATGATAGCCACGTGATCAGTGCATGATCAGTCACGTGATCAGTGCATGATCAGTCACGTGATCAGTGCATGATAGCCACGTGATCATGCATGATCAGCCACGTGATCAGTGCATGATAGCCACGTGATCAGTGCATGATCAGTCACGTGATCAGTGCATGATCAGCACGTGATCAGTGCATGATCAGCCACGTGATCAGTGCATGATAGCCACGTGATCAGTGCATGATCAGTCACGTGATCAGTGCATGATCAGTCACGTGATCAGTGCATGATCAGCCACGTGATCAGTGCATGATCAGCCACGTGATCAGTGCATGATCAATTACGTGATCAGTGCATGATCAGTCACGTGACCAGTACATGGTAGCTACGTGATCATTGCATGATCAGCCACGTGATCAGTGCATGATAGCCACGTGATCAGTGCATGATCAGCCACGTGATCAGTGCATGATCAGTCACGTGATCAGTGCATGATCAGTCACGTGATCAGTGCATGATCAGCCACGTGATCAGTGCATGTCAGTCATGTAGTCAGTGCATGATAGCCCGTGATCAGTGCATGATCAGTCACGTGATCAGTGTATGATCAGCCACGTGATCAGTGCATGATAGCCACGTGATCAGTGCATGATCAGTCACGTGATCAGTGTATGATCAGCCACGTGAACAGTGCATGCTCAGTCACGTGATCAGGGCCTGCTGAGCTGCGTGATTACTGTCTGCTCATCTGCTTGACAATTGCCAGCTGAGCTGCACGATTCCTGCCTGTCATCTGCTTGACAATTGCCAGCTGTGCTGCGTAATTCCTGCCTGCTCAGCTGCTTGATTATTGCCAGCTGAGCAGCATGATTTCTCACAGCTGAGTTCCATGATTATTGCCTGCTGACTGATTCGTGCCTACTCAGCTCTTTGTTCATTGCCTCCAGAGGCACATGATCAGTGTATGATCCAAACATGATCAGCATGATCAGTCACATGATCAGTGCATGATAAGCCACGTGATCAGTGCATGATCAGTCATGTGATCAGTGCATGATCAGTCATGTGACAGTGCATGGTAGCTGCGTGATCAGTGCATGATCAGCCACGTGATCAGTGCATGATAGCCACGTGATCAGTGCATGATCAGTCACGTGATCAGTGCATGATCAGTCACGTGATCAGTGCATGATCAGTCACGTGATCAGTGCATGATCAGCCACGTGATCAGTGCATGATCAGTCACGTGACAGTGCATGATAGCTACGTGATCATTGCATGATCAGCCACGTGATCAGTGCATGATAGCCACGTGATCAGTGCATGATAGCCACGTGATCAGTGCATGATCAGTCACGTGATCAGTGCATGATCAGCCACGTGATCAGTGCATGATAGCCACGTGATCAGTGCATGATAGCCACGTGATCAGTGCATGATAGCCACGTGATCAGTGCATGATCAGTCACGTGATCGTGTGTGATCAGCCACGTGATCAGTGCATGATCAGCCACGTGATCAGTGCATGATCAATTACGTGATCAGTGCATGATCAGTCACGTGATCAGTACATGGTAGCTACGTGATCATTGCATGATCAGCCACGTGATCAGTGCATGATAGCCACGTGATCAGTGCATGATAGCCACGTGATCAGTGCATGATAGCCACGTGATCAGTGCATGATCAGTCACGTGATCATGTGTGATCAGCCACGTGATCAGTGCATGATGAGCCACGTGATCAGTGCATGATCAATTACGTGATCAGTGCATGATCAGTCACGTGACCAGTACATGGTTGCTACGTGATCATTGCATGATCAGCCACGTGAGCAGTGCATGATAGCCACGTGATCAGTGCATGATCAGTCACGTGATCAGTGCATGATCAGTCACGTGATCAGTGCATGATCATTGACGTGATCAGTGCATGATCAGTCACGTGACCAGTATATGGTAGCTACGTGATCATTCCATGACAGCCACGTGAGCAGTGCATGATAGCCACGTGATCAGTGCATGATCAGTCACGTGATCAGTGTATGATCAGCCACGTGATCAGTGCATGAGTGCCACGTGATCAGTGCATGATAGCCACGTGATCAGTGCATGATCAGTTACGTGAGCAGTGTATGATCAGCCACGTGATCAGTGCATGGTCAGACACGTGAACAGTGTATGATCAGCCACGTGATCAGTGCATGATATCCACGTGATCAGTGCATGATCATCACGTGATCAGTGTATGATCAGCCACGTGAACAGTGCATGCTCAGTCACGTGATCAGGGCCTGCTGAGCTGCGTGATTACTGTCTGCTCATCTGCTTGACAATTGCCAGCTGAGCTGCATGATTCCTGCCTGTCATCTGCTTGACAATTGCCAGCTGTGCTGCGTAATTCCTGCCTGCTCAGCTGCTTGATTATTGCCAGCTGAGCAGCATGATTCCTCACACCTGAGTTCCATGATTATTGCCTGCTGACTGTTTGATTCGTGCCTACTCAGCTCTTTGTTTATTGCCTCCAGAGGCACATGATCAGTGTATGATAGCAAACATGATCAGCGCATGATCAGTCACATGATCAGCGCCATTAAGTCACGTGATCACTACATGATAGTCATGTGATCAGTCCATGCTCAGTCACGGTATCAGTGCATGATCAGCCACGTGATCAGTGCATGATAGCCACGTGATCAGTGCATGATCATCCACGTGATCAGTGCATGATCAGCCACGTGATCAGTGCATGATAGCTACGTGATCAGTGCATGATCAGTCACGTGATCAGTGCATGATCAGACACGTGATCAGTGCATGATCAGCCACGTGATCAGTGCATGATAGCCACGTGATCAGTGCATGATCAGTCACCTGATCAGTGCATGATCAGTCACGTGACCAGTACATGGTAGCTACATGATCATTGCATGATCAGCCACGTGAGTAGTGCATGATAGCCACGTGATCAGTGCATGATCAGTCACGTGATCAGTGCATGATCAGTCACGTGATCAGTGCATGATCAGCCACGTGATCAGTGCATGAAGTCACGTGATCAGTGCATGATAGTCACGTGATCAGTGCATGATCAGTCACGTGATCAGTGCATGATCAGCCACGTGATCAGTGCATGATCAGCCACGTGATCAGTGCATGATCAGCCACGTGATCAGTGCATGATAGCCACGTGATCAGTGCATGATCAGTCACGTGATCAGTGCATGATCAGTCACGTGATCAGTGCATGATCAGCCACGTGATCAGTGCATGATCAGTCACGTGATCAGTGCATGATGAGCTGCGTGATTACTGTCTGCTCATCTGCTTGACAATTGCCAGCTGAGCTGCTGATTCCTGCCTGTCATCTCCTTGACAATTGCCACCTGTGCTGCGTAATTCCTGCCTGCTCATCAGTGCATGATCAGTCACGTGACCAGTGCATGGTAGCTACGTGATCATTGCATGATCAGCCACGTGATCAGTGCATGATAGCCACGTGATCAGTGCATGATAGCCACGTGATCAGTGCATGATCAGTCACGTGATCGTGTGTGATCAGCCACGTGATCAGTGCATGATATCCACGTGATCAGTGCATGATAGCCACGTGATCAGTGCATGATCAGCCACGTGATCAGTGCATGATCAGTCACGTGATCGTGTGTGATCAGCCACGTGATCAGTGCATGATCAGCCACGTGATCAGTGCATGATCAATCACGTGATCAGTGCATGATCAGTCACGTGATCAGTGCATGATAGCTACGTGATCAGTGCATGATCAGCCACGTGATCAGTGCATGATAGCCACGTGATCAGTGCATGATAGCCACGTGATCAGTGCATGATCAGCCACGTGATCAGTGCATGATCAGTCACGTGATCATGTGTGATCAGCCACGTGATCAGTGCATGATCAGCCACGTGATCAGTGCATGATCAATTACGTGATCAGTGCATGATCAGTCACGTGACCAGTACATGGTTGCTACGTGATCATTCCATGACAGCCACGTGAGCAGTGCATGATAGCCACGTGATCAGTGCATGATCAGTCACGTGATCAGTGTATGATCAGCCACGTGATCAGTGCATGATTGCCACGTGATCAGTGCATGATAGTCACGTGAAGTGTGTGATCAGCCACGTGATCAGTGCATGATCAGCCACGTGATCAGTGCATGATCAGTTACGTGATCAGTGTATGATCAGCCACGTGATCAGTGCATGGTCAGACACGTGAACAGTGTATGATCAGCCACGTGATCAGTGCATGATATCCAAGTGATCAGTGCATGATCATCACGTGATCAGTGTATGATCAGCCACGTGAACAGTGCATGCTCAGTCACGTGATCAGGGCCTGCTGAGCTGCGTGATTACTGTCTGCTCATCTGCTTGACAATTGCCAGCTGAGCTGCATGATTCCTGCCTGTCATCTGCTTGACAATTGCCAGCTGTGCTGCGTAATTCCTGCCTGCTCAGCTGCTTGATTATTGCCAGCTGAGCAGCATGATTCCTCACACCTGAGTTCCATGATTATTGCCTGCTGACTGTTTGATTCGTGCCTACTCAGCTCTTTGTTTATTGCCTCCAGAGGCACATGATCAGTGTATGATAGCAAACATGATCAGCGCATGATCAGTCACATGATCAGTGCCATTAAGTCACGTGATCACTACATGATAGTCATGTGATCAGTCCATGCTCAGTCACGGTATCAGTGCATGATCAGCCACGTGATCAGTGCATGATCAGCCACGTGATCAGTGCATGATAGCCACGTGATCAGTGCATGATTAGTCACGTGATCAGTGCATGATCAGTCACGTGATCAGTGCATGATCAGCCACGTGATCAGTGCATGATCAGTCACCTGATGGGTGTATGATCAGTCACGTGACCAGTACATGGTAGCTACGTGATCATTGCATGATCAGCCACGTGAGTAGTGCATGATAGCCACGTGATCAGTGCATGATCAGTCACGTGATCAGTGCATGATCAGTCATGTGATCAGTGCATGATCAGGCACGTGATCAGTGCATGATCAGCCACGTGATCAGTGCATGATAGCCACGTGATCAGTGCATGATCAGCCACGTGATCAGTGCATGATCAGTTACGTGATCAGTGCATGATCAGCCACGTGATCAGTGCATGATCAGACACGTGATCAGTGTATGATCAGCCACGTGATCAGTGCATGATATCCAAGTGATCAGTGCATGATCAATCACGTGATCAGTGCATGATCAGCCACGTGAACAGTGCATGCTCAGTCACGTGATCAGGGCCTGCTGAGCTGCGTGATTACTGTCTGCTCATCTGCTTGACAATTGCCAGCTGAGCTGCATGATTCCTGCCTGTCATCTGCTTGACAATTGCCAGCTGTGCTGCGTAATTCCTGCCTGCTCAGCTGCTTGATTATTGCCAGCTGAGCAGCATGATTCCTCACAGCTGAGTTCCATGATTATTGCCTGCTGACTGTTTGATTCGTGCCTACTCAGCTCTTTGTTTATTGCCTCCAGAGGCACATGATCAGTGTATGATAGCAAACATGATCAGTGCATGATCAGTCACATGATCAGCGCCATTAAGTCACGTGATCACTACATGATAGTCATGTGATCAGTCCATGCTCAGTCACGGTATCAGTGCATGATCAGCCACGTGATCAGTGCATGATCAGCCACGTGATCAGTGCATGATCAGCCACGTGATCAGTGCATGATCAGTCACGTGATCAGTGCATGATCAGTCATGTGATCAGTGCATGATCAGTCACGTGATCAGTGCATGATCAGCCACGTGATCAGTGCATGATAGCCACGTGATCAGTGCATGATCAGTCACGTGATCAGTGCATGATCAGCCACGTGATCAGTGCATGATCAGCCACGTGATCAGTGCATGATCAGTCACGTGACAGTACATGGTAGCTGCGTGATCAGTGCATGATCAGCCACGTGATCAGTGCATGATAGCCACGTGATCAGTGCATGATCAGTCACGTGATCAGTGCATGATCAGTCACGTGATCAGTGCATGATAGCTACGTGATCAGTGCATGATCAGCCACGTGATCAGTGCATGATAGCCACGTGATCAGTGCATGATCAGCCACGTGATCAGTGCATGATCAGTCACGTGATCAGTGCATGATCAGTCACGTGATCAGTGCATGATAGCTACGTGATCAGTGCATGATCAGCCACGTGATCAGTGCATGATAGCCACGTGATCAGTGCATGATCAGTCACGTGATCAGTATGATCAGCCACGTGATCAGTGCATGATAGCCACGTGATCAGTGCATGATCAGCCACGTGATCAGTGCATGATAGCCACGTGATCAGTGCATGATCAGTCACGTGATAGTGTGTGATCAGCCACGTGAACAGTGCATGTTCAGCCACGTGATCAGTGCATGATAGCCACGTGATCAGTGCATGATCAGTTACGTGAGCAGTGTATGATCAGCCACGTGATCAGTGCATGGTCAGACACGTGAACAGTGTATGATCAGCCACGTGATCAGTGCATGATATCCAAGTGATCAGTGCATGATCAATCACGTGATCAGTGTATGATCAGCCACGTGAACAGTGCATGCTCAGTCACGTGATCAGGGCCTGCTGAGCTGCGTGATTACTGTCTGCTCATCTGCTTGACAATTGCCAGCTGAGCTGCACGATTCCTGCCTGTCATCTGCTTGACAATTGCCAGCTGTGCTGCGTAATTCCTGCCTGCTCAGCTGCTTGATTATTGCCAGCTGAGCAGCATGATTCCTCACACTGAGTTCCATGATTATTGCCTGCTGACTGTTTGATTCGTGCCTACTCAGCTCTTTGTTTATTGCCTCCAGAGGCACATGATCAGTGTATGATAGCAAACATGATCAGCGCATGATCAGTCACATGATCAGCGCCATTAAGTCACGTGATCACTACATGATAGTCATGTGATCAGTCCATGCTCAGTCACGGTATCAGTGCATGATCAGCCACGTGATCAGTGCATGATCTGTCACATGATTAGTGTATGATCATCCACGTGATCAGTGCATGGGCAGTCATGTGATCAGTGCATGATATAGACGTGATCAGTGCATGATCAGTCTCGTGATCAGTGCATGATAGCCACGTGATCAGTGCATGATCAGTCACCTGATGGGTGTATGATCATTCACGTGACCTGTACATGGTAGCTACATGATCATTGCATGATCAGCCACGTGAGTAGTGCATGATAGCCACGTGATCACTGCATGATCAGTCACGTGATCAGTGCATGATCAGTCATGTGACCAGTACATGGTAGCTGCGTGATCATCGCATGATCAGCCACGTGAGCAGTGCATGATAGCCACGTGATCAGTGCATGATCAGTCACGTGATCAGTGCATGATCAGTCACGTGATCAGTGCATGATCAGCCACGTGATCAGTGCATGATCAGGCACGTGATCAGTGTATGATCAGCCACGTGATCAGTGCATGATAGCCACGTGATCAGTGCATGATCAGTCACGTGATCAGTGCATGATCAGTCACGTGATCAGTGCATGATCAGCCACGTGATCAGTGCATGATCAGCCACGTGATCAGTGCATGATCAGTCACGTGATCAGTGCATGATCAGTCACGTGATCAGTGCATGATCAGTCACGTGATCAGTGCATGATCAGCCACGTGATCAGTGCATGATAGCCACGTGATCAGTGCATGATCAGTCACGTGATCAGTGCATGATCAGCCACGTGATCAGTGCATGATCAGCCACGTGATCAGTGCATGATCAGCCACGTGATCAGTGCATGATAGCCACGTGATCAGTGCATGATCAGTCACGTGATCAGTGCATGATCAGTCACGTGATCAGTGCATGATAGCCACGTGATCAGTGCATGATCAGCCACGTGATCAGTGCATGATCAGTCACGTGATCAGTGCATGATCAGTCACGTGATCAGTGCATGATCAGCCACGTGATCAGTGCATGATCAGTCACGTGATCAGTGCATGATAGTGCCGTGATCAGTGCATGATCAGTCACGTGATCAGTGCATGATCAGCCACGTGATCAGTGCATGATAGCCACGTGATCAGTGCATGATCAGTCACGTGATCAGTGCATGATCAGTCACGTGATCAGTGCATGATAGCCACGTGATCAGTGCATGATATTACGTGATCAGTGCATGATCAATCACATGATCAGTGCATGATAGCCACGTGATCAGTGCATGATCAGCCACGTGATCAGTGCATGATCAGTCACGTGATCAGTGCATGATCAGCCACGTGATCAGTGCATGATCAGCCACGTGATCAGTGCATGATCAGTCACGTGATCAGTGCATGATCAGTCACGTGATCAGTGTATGATCAGCCACGTGAACAGTGCATGCTCAGTCACGTGATCAGGCCTGCTGAGCTGCGTGATTACTGTCTGCTCATCTGCTTGACAATTGCCAGCTGAGCTGCATGATTCCTGCCTGTCATCTGCTTGACAATTGCCACCTGTGCTGCGTAATTCCTGCCTGCTCAGCTGCTTGATTATTGCCAGCTGAGCAGCATGATTTCTCAGAGCTGAGTTCCATGATTATAGCCTGCTGACTGTTTCATGCCTACTCAGCTCTATGTTCATTGCCACCAGAGGCACATGATCAGTGTATGACACCAAACATGATCAGTGCATGATCAGTCACGTGATCAGTGCATGATAGCCACGTGATCAGTGCATGATCAGCCACGTGATCAGTGCATGATCAGTCACGTGATCAGTGCATGATCATCACGTGATCAGTGCATGATCAGCCACGTGATCAGTGCATGATCAGCCACGTGATCAGTGCATGATAGCCACGTGATCAGTGCATTATCAGTCACGTGATCAGTACATGATCAGTCACGTGAACAGTGCATGATCATTTACGTGATCTGTGCATGATCAGTCACGTGATCAGTGTATGGTAGCTACGTGATCATTCCATGACGAGCCACGTGAGCAGTGCATGATAGCCACGTGATGTGTGCATGATGAGTTACGTGAGCAGAGTATGATCAGCCACGTGATCAGTGCATGAGTGCCACGTGATCAGTGCATGATATGTCACGTGACAGGTGTGTGATCAGCCACGTGAACAGTGCATGTTCAGCCACGTGATCAGTGCATGATAGCCACGTGATCAGTGCATGATCAGTTACGTGAGCAGTGTATGATCAGCCACGTGATCAGTGCATGGTCAGACACGTGAACAGTGTATGATCAGCCACGTGATCAGTGCATGATATCCAAGTGATCAGTGCATGATCATCACGTGATCAGTGTATGATCAGCCACGTGAACAGTGCATGCTCAGTCACGTGATCTGGGCCTGCTGAGCTGCGTGATTACTGTCTGCTCATCTGCTTGACAATTGCCAGCTGAGCTGCACGATTCCTGCCTGTCATCTGCTTGACAATTGCCAGCTGTGCTGCGTAATTCCTGCCTGCTCAGCTGCTTGATTATTGCCAGCTGAGCAGCATGATTCCTCACAGCTGAGTTCCATGATTATTGCCTGCTGACTGTTTGATTCGTGCCTACTCAGCTCTTTGTTTATTGCCTCCAGAGGCACATGATCAGTGTATGATAGCAAACATGATCAGCGCATGATCAGTCACATGATCAGCGCCATTAAGTCACGTGATCACTACATGATAGTCATGTGATCAGTCCATGCTCAGTCACGGTATCAGTGCATGATCAGCCACGTGATCAGTGCATGATCTGTCACATGATTAGTGCATGATCATCCACGTGATCAGTGCATGGGCAGTCATGTGATCAGTGCATGATATAGACGTGATCAGTGCATGATCAGTCTCGTGATCAGTGCATGATAGCCACGTGATCAGTGCATGATCAGTCACCTGATGGGTGTATGATCATTCACGTGACCTGTACATGGTAGCTACATGATCATTGCATGATCAGCCACGTGAGTAGTGCATGATAGCCACGTGATCACTGCATGATCAGTCACGTGATCAGTGCATGATCAGTCATGTGACCAGTACATGGTAGCTGCGTGATCATGGCATGATCAGCCACGTGAGCAGTGCATGATAGCCACGTGATCAGTGCATGATCAGACACGTGATCAGTGCATGATCAGTCACGTGATCAGTGCATGATCAGCCACGTGATCAGTGCATGATCAGGCACGTGATCAGTGCATGTCAGCCACGTGATCAGTGCATGATAGCCACGTGATCAGTGCATGATCAGTCACGTGATCAGTGCATGATCAGTCACGTGATCAGTGCATGGTAGCTACGTGATCAGTGCATGATCAGCCACGTGATCAGTGCATGATAGCCACGTGATCAGTGCATGATCAGTCACGTGATCAGTGCATGATCATCCACGTGATCAGTGCATGATCAGTCACGTGATCAGTGCATGATATACGTGATCAGTGCATGATCAGTCACGTGATCAGTGCATGATCAGCCACGTGATCAGTGCATGATAGCCACGTGATCAGTGCATGATAGCCAGTGATCAGTGCATGATCAGTCACGTGATCAGTGCATGATCAGCCACGTGATCAGTGCATGATAGCCACGATCAGTGCATGATCATCACGTGATCAGTGCATGATCAGTCACGTGATCAGTGCATGATCAGCCACGTGATCAGTGCATGATCAGCCACGTGATCAGTGCATGATCAGTCACGTGATCAGTGCATGATCAGCCACGTGATCAGTGCATGATCAGCCACGTGATCAGTGCATGATCAGTTACGTGATCAGTGCATGATCAGCCACGTGATCAGTGCATGATCAGTCACGTGATCAGTGCATGATCAGTCACGTGATCAGTGCATGATCATTTACGTGATCAGTGCATGATCAGTCACGTGACCAGTATATGGTAGCTACGTGATCATTGCATGACAGCCACGTGAGCAGTGCATGATAGCCACGTGATGTGCATGATCAGTTACGTGAGCAGTGTATGATCAGCCACGTGATCAGTGCATGAGTGTCACGTGATCAGTGCATGATCAGTCACGTGACAGTGTGTGATCAGCCACGTGATCAGTGCATGATCAGCCACGTGATCAGTGCATGATAGCCACGTGATCAGTGCATGATCAGTTACGTGATCAGTGCATGATCAGCCACGTGATCAGTGCATGATCAGACACGTGATCAGTGCATGATCAGCCACGTGATCAGTGCATGATATCCACGTGATCAGTGCATGATCAATCACGTGATCAGTGCATGTCCAGCCACGTGATCAGTGCATGATAGCCACGTGATCAGTGCATGATCAGTCACGTGATCAGTGCATGATCAGTTACGTGATCAGTGCATGATCAGCCACGTGATCAGTGCATGATCAGCCACGTGATCAGTGCATGATCAATTACGTGATCAGTGCATGATCAGTCACGTGATCAGTGCATGGTAGCTACGTGATCATTGCATGATCAGCCACGTGATCAGTGCATGATAGCCACGTGATCAGTGCATGATCAGTCACGTGATCAGTGCATGATCAGTCACGTGATCAGTGCATGATCAGTCACGTGATCAGTGCATGATAGCTACGTGATCAGTGCATGATCAGCCACGTGATCAGTGCATGATCAGCCACGTGATCAGGCATGATCAGCCACGTGATCAGTGCATGATCAGTCACGTGATCAGTGCATGATCAGTCACGTGATCAGTGCATGATCAGCCACGTGATCAGTGCATGATCAGCCACGTGATCAGTGCATGATCAGTCACGTGATCAGTGCATGATCAGTCACGTGATCAGTGCATGGTAGCTACGTGATCAGTGCATGATCAGCCACGTGATCAGTGCATGATAGCCACGTGATCAGTGCATGATCAGTCACGTGATCAGTGCATGATCAGTCACGTGATCAGTGCATGATCAGCCACGTGATCAGTGCATGATCAGCCACGTGATCAGTGCATGATCAGTCACGTGATCAGTGCATGATCAGTCACGTGATCAGTGCATGATAGCCACGTGATCAGTGCATGATCAGCCACGTGATCAGTGCATGATCAGTCACGTGATCAGTGCATGATCAGGCACGTGATCAGTGCATGATCAGCCACGTGATCAGTGCATGATAGCCACGTGATCAGTGCATGATCAGTCACGTGATCAGTGCATGATCAGTCACGTGATCAGTGCATGATCAGCCACGTGATCAGTGCATGATCAGCCACGTGATCAGTGCATGATCAATTACGTGATCAGTGCATGATCAGTCACGTGATCAGTGCATGGTAGCTACGTGATCAGTGCATGATCAGCCACGTGATCAGTGCATGATAGCCACGTGATCAGTGCATGATCAGTCACGTGATCAGTGCATGATCAGTCACGTGATCAGTGCATGATCAGCCACGTGATCAGTGCATGATCAGCCACGTGATCAGTGCATGATCAGTCACGTGATCAGTGCATGATCAGTCACGTGATCAGTGCATGATAGCTACGTGATCAGTGCATGATCAGCCACGTGATCAGTGCATGATAGCCACGTGATCAGTGCATGATCAGTCAGTGATCAGTGCATGATCAGCCACGTGATCAGTGCATGATAGCCACGTGATCAGTGCATGATAGCCACGTGATCAGTGCATGATCAGTCACGTGATCAGTGCATGATCAGTCACGTGATCAGTGCATGATCAGCCACGTGATCAGTGCATGATAGCCACGTGATCAGTGCATGATCAGTCACGTGATCAGTGCATGACAGTCACGTGATCAGTGCATGATGAGCCACGTGATCAGTGCAGATCAATTACGTGATCAGTGCATGATCAGTCACGGACCAGTACATGGTTGCTACGTGATCATTGCATGATCAGCCACGGAGCAGAGCATGATAGCCACGTGATCAGTGCATGATCAGTCACGTGATCAGTACATGGTCAGTCACGTGAACAGTGCATGATCATTTACGTGATCTGTGCATGATCAGTCACGTGACCAGTATATGGTAGCTACGTGATCATTGCATGAACAGCCACGTGAGCAGTGCATGATAGCCACGTTATGTGTGCATGATCAGTTACGTGAGCAGAGTATGATCAGCCACGTGATCAGTGCATGAGTGCCACGTGATCAGTGCATGATCAGTCACGTGACAGGTGTGTGATCAGCCACGTGAACAGTGCATGTTCAGCCACGTGATCAGTGCATGATAGCCCGTGATCAGTGCATGATCAGTTACGTGAGCAGTGTATGATCAGCCACGTGATCAGTGCATGGTCAGACACGTGAACAGTGTATGATCAGCCACGTGATCAGTGCATGATATCCAAGTGATCAGTGCATGATCAATCACGTGATCAGTGTATGATCAGCCACGTGAACAGTGCATGCTCAGTCACGTGATCTGGGCCTGCTGAGCTGCGTGATTACTGTCTGCTCATCTGCTTGACAATTGCCAGCTGAGCTGCACGATTCCTGCCTGTCATCTGCTTGACAATTGCCAGCTGAGCAGCATGATTCCTCACAGCTGAGTTCATGATTATTGCCTGCTGACTGTTTGATTCGTGCCTACTCAGCTCTTTGTTTATTGCCTCCAGAGGCACATGATCAGTGTATGATAGCAAACATGATCAGCGCATGATCAGTCACATGATCAGCGCCATTAAGTCACGTGATCACTACATGATAGTCATGTGATCAGTCCATGCTCAGTCACGGTATCAGTGCATGATCAGCCACGTGATCAGTGCATGATAGCCACGTGATCAGTGCATGATCATCCACGTGATCAGTGCATGATCAGCCACGTGATCAGTGCATGATAGCTACGTGATCAGTGCATGATCAGTCACGTGATCAGTGCATGATCAGACACGTGATCAGTGCATGATCAGCCACGTGATCAGTGCATGATAGCCACGTGATCAGTGCATGATCAGTCACCTGATCAGTGCATGATCAGTCACGTGACCAGTACATGGTAGCTACATGATCATTGCATGATCAGCCACGTGAGTAGTGCATGATAGCCACGTGATCAGTGCATGATCAGTCACGTGATCAGTGCATGATCAGTCACGTGATCAGTGTGTGATCAGCCACGTGATCAGTGCATGATAGCCACGTGATCAGTGCATGATCAGTCACGTGATCAGTGCATGATCAGTCACGTGATCAGTGCATGATCAGCCACGTGATCAGTGCATGATCAGCCACGTGATCAGTGCATGATCAATTACGTGATCAGTGCATGATCAGTCACGTGATCAGTACATGGTAGCTACGTGATCATTGCATGATCAGCCACGTGATCAGTGCATGATAGCCACGTGATCAGTGCATGATCAGTCACGTGATCAGTGCATGATCAGTCACGTGATCAGTGCATGATCAGTCCCGTGATCAGTGCATGATCAGCCACGTGATCAGTGCATGATAGCTACGTGATCAGTGCATGATCAGTCACGTGATCAGTGCATGATCAGCCACGTGATCAGTGCATGATAGCCACGTGATCAGTGCATGATCAGTCACGTGATCAGTGCATGACAGTCACGTGATCAGTGCATGATAGCCACGTGATCAGTGCATGATCAGTCACGTGATCAGTGCATGATCAGCCACGTGATCAGTGCATGATAGCCACGTGATCAGTGCATGATAGTCACGTGATCAGTGTGTGATCAGCCACGTGATCAGTGCATGATCAGCCACGTGATCAGTGCATGATCAGCCACGTGATCAGTGCATGATCAGCCACGTGATCAGTGCATGATCAGTCACGTGAGCAGTGTATGATCAGCCACGTGATCAGTGCATGGTCAGACACGTGAACAGTGTATGATCAGCCACGTGATCAGTGCATGATATCCAAGTGATCAGTGCATGATCAATCACGTGATCAGTGTATGATCAGCCCGTGAACAGTGCATGCTCAGTCACGTGATCAGGGCCTGCTGAGCTGCGTGATTACTGTCTGCTCACCTGCTTGACAATTGCCAGCTGAGCTGCACGATTCCTGCCTGTCATCTGCTTGACAATTGCCAGCTGTGCTGCTAATTCCTGCCTGCTCAGCTGCTTGATTATTGCCAGCTGAGCAGCATGATTCCTCACAGCTGATTTCCATGATTAATGCCTGATGAGTGTTTGATTCGTGCCTACTCAGCTCTTTGTTTATTGCCTCCAGAGGCACATGATCAGTGTATGATACCAAACATGATCAGCGCATGATCAGTCACATGATCAGCGCCATTAAGTCACGTGATCACTACATGATAGTCATGTGATCAGTCCATGCTCAGTCACGGTATCAGTGCATGATCAGCCACGTGATCAGTGCATGATCAGTCACGTGATCAGTGCATGATCAGCCACGTGATCAGTGCATGATCAGCCACGTGATCAGTGCATGATAGCCACGTGATCAGTGCATGATCAGTCACGTGATCAGTGCATGATCAGTCACGTGATCAGTGCATGATCAGCCACGTGATCAGTGCATGATCAGCCACGTGATCAGTGCATGATCAGCTACATGATCATTGCATGATCAGCCACGTGATCAGTGCATGATAGCCACGTGATCAGTGCATGATCAGTCACGTGATCAGTGCATGATCAGTCACGTGATCAGTGCATGATCAGTCACGTGATCAGTATATGGTAGCTACGTGATCAGTGCATGATCAGCCACGTGATCAGTGCATGATAGCCACGTGATCAGTGCATGATCAGTTACGTGATCAGTGTATGATCAGCCACGTGATCAGTGCATGAGTGCCACGTGATCAGTGCATGATCAGTCACGTGATCAGTGTGTGATCA
Organism: Bos javanicus; assembly: GCF_032452875.1. NCBI lineage: Eukaryota > Metazoa > Chordata > Mammalia > Artiodactyla > Bovidae > Bos > Bos javanicus. The sequence goes on from NW_026893596.1 coordinate 1,496,167, forward strand.
GCCACGTGATCAGTGCATGATCAGCCACGTGATCAGTGCATGATAGCCACGTGATCAGTGCATGATCAGTTACGTGATCAGTGCATGATCAGCCACGTGATCAGTGCATGATCAGACACGTGATCAGTGTATGATCAGCCCGTGAACAGTGCATGCTCAGTCACGTGATCAGGGCCTGCTGAGCTGCGTGATTACTGTCTGCTCATCTGCTTGACAATTGCCAGCTGAGCTGCACGATTCCTGCCTGTCATCTGCTTGACAATTGCCAGCTGTGCTGCGTAATTCCTGCCTGCTCAGCTGCTTGATTATTGCCAGCTGAGCAGCATGATTCCTCACAGCTGAGTTCCATGATTATTGCCTGCTGACTGTTTGATTCGTGCCTACTCAGCTCTTTGTTTATTGCCTCCAGAGGCACATGATCAGTGTATGATAGCAAACATGATCAGCGCATGATCAGTCACATGATCAGCGCCATTAAGTCACGTGATCACTACATGATAGTCATGTGATCAGTCCATGCTCAGTCACGTATCAGTGCATGATCAGCCACGTGATCAGTGCATGATCAGTCACGTGATCAGTGCATGATCAGCCACGTGATCAGTGCATGATCAGCCACGTGATCAGTGCATGATAGCCACGTGATCAGTGCATGATCAGTCACGTGATCAGTGCATGATCAGTCACGTGATCAGTGCATGATCAGCCACGTGATCAGTGCATGATCAGCCACGTGATCAGTGCATGATCAGTTACGTGATCAGTGCATGATCAGTCACGTGACCAGTGCATGGTAGCTACGTGATCATTGCATGATCAGCCACGTGATCAGTGCATGATAGCCACGTGATCAGTGCATGATCAGTCACGTGATCAGTGCATGATCAGTCACGTGATCAGTGTATGATCAGCCCGTGATCAGTGCATGATCAGCCACGTGATCAGTGCATGATCAGTCACGTGATCAGTGCATGATCAGTCACGTGATCAGTGCATGATAGCCACGTGATCAGTGCATGATCAGCCACGTGATCAGTGCATGATCAGTCACGTGATCAGTGCATGATCAGTCACGTGATCAGTGCATGATCAGTCACGTGATCAGTGCATGATCAGCCACGTGATCAGTGCATGATAGCCACGTGATCAGTGCATGATCAGTCACGTGATCAGTGCATGATCAGTCACGTGATCAGTGCATGATCAGCCACGTGATCAGTGCATGATCAGCCACGTGATCAGTGCATGATCAATTACGTGATCAGTGCATGATCAGTCACGTGACCAGTACATGGTAGCTACGTGATCATTGCATGATCAGCCACGTGATCAGTGCATGATAGCCACGTGATCAGTGCATGATCAGTCACGTGATCAGTGTATGATCAGCCACGTGATCAGTGCATGATAGCCACGTGATCAGTGCATGATCAGTCACGTGATCAGTGCATGATCAGCCACGTGATCAGTGCATGATCAGTCACGTGATCAGTGCATGATATAGACGTGATCAGTGCATGATCAGTCACGTGATCAGTGCATGATCAGCCACGTGATCAGTGCATGATAGCCACGTGATCAGTGCATGATAGCCACGTGATCAGTGCATGATCAGTCACGTGATCAGTGCATGATCAGCCACGTGATCAGTGCATGATAGCCACGTGATCAGTGCATGATCAGTCACGTGATCAGTGCATGATCAGTCACGTGATCAGTGCATGATCAGTCACGTGATCAGTGCATGATCAGCCACGTGATCAGTGCATGATCAGTCATGTGATCAGTGCATGATAGCCCGTGATCAGTGCATGATCAGTCACGTGATCAGTGCATGATCAGCCACGTGATCAGTGCATGATAGCCACGTGATCAGTGCATGATCAGTCACGTGATCAGTGCATGATCAGCCACGTGATCAGTGCATGATAGCCACGTGATCAGTGCATGACAATTACGTGATCAGTGCATGATCAGCCACGTGATCAGTGCATGATAGCCACGTGATCAGTGCATGATCAGTCACGTGATCAGTGTGTGATCAGCCACGTGAACAGTGCATGCTCAGTCACGTGATCAGGGCCTGCTGAGCTGCGTGATTACTGTCTGCTCATCTGCTTGACAATTGCCAGCTGAGCTGCACGATTCCTGCCTGTCATCTGCTTGACAATTGCCAGCTGTGCTGCGTAATTCCTGCCTGCTCAGCTACTTGATTATTGCCAGCTGAGCAGCATGATTCCTCAGAGCTGAGTTCCATGATTATTGCCTGCTGACTAATTCGTGCCTACTCAGCTCTTTGTTCATTGCCTCCAGAGGCACATGATCAGTGTATGATACCAAACATGATCAGCACATGATCAGTCACATGATCAGTGCATGATAAGCCACGTGATCAGTGCATGATCAGTCACGTGATCAGTGCATGATCAGTCACGTGATCAGTGCATGATCAGTCACGTGATCAGTGCATGATAGCCACGTGATCAGTGCATGATCAGCTACGTGATCAGTGCATGATCAGCCACGTGATCAGTGCATGATCAGTCACGTGATCAGTGCATGATCAGTCACGTGATCAGTGCATGATCAGCCACGTGATCAGTGCATGATCAGTCACGTGATCAGTGCATGATCAGCCACGTGATCAGTGCATGATAGCCACGTGATCAGTGCATGATAGCCACGTGATCAGTGCATGATCAGTCACGTGATCAGTGCATGATCAGGCACGTGATCAGTGCATGATCAGCCACGTGATCAGTGCATGATAGCCACGTGATCAGTGCATGATCAGTCACGTGATCAGTGCATGATCAGTCACGTGATCAGTGCATGATGAGCCACGTGATCAGTGCAGGATAAATTACGTGATCAGTGCATGATCAGTCACGTGACCAGTACATGGTTGCTACGTGATCATTGCATGATCAGCCACGTGAGCAGTGCATGATAGCCACGTGATCAGTGCATGATCAGTCACGTGATCAGTGCATGATCATTTACGTGATCTGTGCATGATCAGACACGTGACCAGTATATGGTAGCTACGTGATCATTGCATGAACAGCCACGTGAGCAGTGCATGATAGCCACGTGATGTGTGCATGATCAGTTACGTGAGCAGAGTATGATCAGCCACGTTATCAGTGCATGAGTGCCACGTGATCAGTGCATGATCAGTCACGTGACAGGTGTGTGATCAGCCACGTGAACAGTGCATGTTCAGCCACGTGATCAGTGCATGATAGCCACGTGATCAGTGCATGATCAGTTACGTGAGCAGTGTATGATCAGCCACGTGATCAGTGCATGGTCAGACACGTGAACAGTGTATGATCAGCCACGTGATCAGTGCATGATATCCAGTGATCAGTGCATGATCAATCACGTGATCAGTGTATGATCAGCCACGTGAACAGTGCATGCTCAGTCACGTGATCAGGGCCTGCTGAGCTGCGTGATTACTGTCTGCTCATCTGCTTGACAATTGCCAGCTGAGCTGCACGATTCCTGCCTGTCATCTGCTTGACAATTGCCAGCTGTGCTGCGTAATTCCTGCCTGCTCAGCTGCTTGATTATTGCCAGCTGAGCAGCATGATTCCTCACAGCTGAGTTCCATGATTATTGCCTGCTGACTGTTTGATTCGTGCCTACTCAGCTCTTTGTTTATTGCCTCCAGAGGCACATGATCAGTGTATGATAGCAAACATGATCAGCGCATGATCAGTCACATGATCAGCGCCATTAAGTCACGTGATCACTACATGATAGTCATGTGATCAGTCCATGCTCAGTCACGGTATCAGTGCATGATCAGCCACGTGATCAGTGCATGATCAGTCACGTGATCAGTGCATGATCAGCCACGTGATCAGTGCATGATCAGCCACGTGATCAGTGCATGATAGCCACGTGATCAGTGCATGATCAGTCACGTGATCAGTGCATGATCAGTCACGTGATCAGTGCATGATCAGCCACGTGATCAGTGCATGATCAGCCACGTGATCAGTGCATGATCAGTCACGTGATCAGTGCATGATCAGTCACGTGACCAGTACATGGTAGCTACGTGATCATTGCATGATCAGCCACGTGATCAGTGCATGATAGCCACGTGATCAGTGCATGATCAGTCACGTGATCAGTGCATGATCAGTCACGTGATCAGTGCATGATCAGCCACGTGATCAGTGCATGATCAGCCACGTGATCAGTGCATGATCAGTCACGTGATCAGTGCATGATCAGTCACGTGATCAGTGCATGATAGCCACGTGATCAGTGCATGATCAGCCACGTGATCAGTGCATGATCAGTCACGTGATCAGTGCATGATCAGTCACGTGATCAGTGCATGATCAGCCACGTGATCAGTGCATGATCAGCCACGTGATCAGTGCATGATAGCCACGTGATCAGTGCATGATCAGTCACGTGATCAGTGCATGATCAGTCACGTGATCAGTGCATGATCAGCCACGTGATCAGTGCATGATCAGCCACGTGATCAGTGCATGATCAATTACGTGATCAGTGCATGATCAGTCACGTGACCAGTGCATGATAGCTACGTGATCAGTGCATGATCAGCCACGTGATCAGTGCATGATAGCCACGTGATCAGTGCATGATCAGTCACGTGATCAGTGCATGATCAGTCACGTGATCAGTGCATGATCAGCCACGTGATCAGTGCATGATCAGCCACGTGATCAGTGCATGATCAATTACGTGATCAGTGCATGATCAGTCACGTGATCAGTGCATGATAGCTACGTGATCAGTGCATGATCAGCCACGTGATCAGTGCATGATCAGTCACGTGATCAGTGCATGATCAGGCACGTGATCAGTGCATGATCAGCCACGTGATCAGTGCATGATAGCCACGTGATCAGTGCATGATCAGTTACGTGATCAGTGCATGATCAGTCACGTGATCAGTGCATGATCAGCCACGTGATCAGTGCATGATCAGCCACGTGATCAGTGCATGATCAATTACGTGATCAGTGCATGATCAGTCACGTGATCAGTGCATGGTAGCTACGTGATCAGTGCATGATCAGCCACGTGATCAGTGCATGATAGCCACGTGATCAGTGCATGATCAGTCACGTGATCAGTGCATGATCAGTCACGTGATCAGTGCATGATCAGCCACGTGATCAGTGCATGATCAGCCACGTGATCAGTGCATGATCAGTCACGTGATCAGTGCATGATCAGTCACGTGATCAGTGCATGGTAGCTACGTGATCAGTGCATGATCAGCCACGTGATCAGTGCATGATAGCCACGTGATCAGTGCATGATCAGTCACGTGATCAGTGTATGATCAGCCACGTGATCAGTGCATGATAGCCACGTGATCAGTGCATGATCAGTCACGTGATCAGTGCATGATCAGCCACGTGATCAGTGCATGATCAGTCACGTGATCAGTGCATGATATCCACGTGATCAGTGCATGATCAGTCACGTGATCAGTGCATGATCAGCCACGTGATCAGTGCATGATAGCCACGTGATCAGTGCATGATAGCCAGTGATCAGTGCATGATCAGTCACGTGATCAGTGCATGATCAGCCACGTGATCAGTGCATGATAGCCACGTGATCAGTGCATGATCAGTCACGTGATCAGTGCATGATCAGTCACGTGATCAGTGCATGATCAGTCACGTGATCAGTGCATGATCAGCCACGTGATCAGTGCATGATCAGTCATGTGATCAGTGCATGATAGCCCGTGATCAGTGCATGATCAGTCCCGTGATCAGTGCATGATCAGCCACGTGATCAGTGCATGATAGCCACGTGATCAGTGCATGATCAGTCACGTGATCAGTGCATGATCAGCCACGTGATCAGTGCATGATAGCCACGTGATCAGTGCATGACAATTACGTGATCAGTGCATGATCAGTCACGTGATCAGTGCATGATAGCCACGTGATCAGTGCATGATCAGTCACGTGATCAGTGTGTGATCAGCCACGTGAACAGTGCATGCTCAGTCACGTGATCAGGGCCTGCTGAGCTGCGTGATTACTGTCTGCTCATCTGCTTGACAATTGCCAGCTGAGCTGCACGATTCCTGCCTGTCATCTGCTTGACAATTGCCACCTGTGCTGCGTAATTCCTGCCTGCTCATCTACTTGATTATTGCCAGCTGAGCAGCATGATTTCTCAGAGCTGAGTTCCATGATTATTGCCTGCTGACTGATTCCTGCCTACTCAGCTCTTTGTTCATTGCCTCCAGAGGCACATGATCAGTGTATGACACCAAACATGATCAGCACATGATCAGTCACATGATCAGTGCATGATAAGCCACGTGATCAGTGCATGATCAGTCACGTGATCAGTGCATGATCAGCCACGTGATCAGTGCATGATCAGTCACGTGATCAGTGCATGATCAGCCACGTGATCAGTGCATGATCAGCTACGTGATCAGTGCATGATCAGCCACGTGATCAGTGCATGATCAGCCACGTGATCAGTGCATGATCAGTCACGTGATCAGTGCATGATCAGCCACGTGATCAGTGCATGATCAGTCACGTGATCAGTGCATGATCAGCCACGTGATCAGTGCATGATAGCCACGTGATCAGTGCATGATAGCCACGTGATCAGTGCATGATCAGTCACGTGATCAGTGCATGATCAGGCACGTGATCAGTGCATGATCAGCCACGTGATCAGTGCATGATAGCCACGTGATCAGTGCATGATCAGTCACGTGATCAGTGCATGATCAGTCACGTGATCAGTGCATGATGAGCCACGTGATCAGTGCATGATCAATTACGTGATCAGTGCATGATCAGTCACGTGACCAGTACATGGTTGCTACGTGATCATTGCATGATCAGCCACGTGAGCAGTGCATGATAGCCACGTGATCAGTGCATGATCAGTCACGTGATCAGTGCATGATCATTTACGTGATCTGTGCATGATCAGTCACGTGACCAGTATATGGTAGCTACGTGATCATTGCATGATCAGCCACGTGAGCAGTGCATGATAGCCACGTGATGTGTGCATGATCAGTTACGTGAGCAGAGTATGATCAGCCACGTGATCAGTGCATGAGTGCCACGTGATCAGTGCATGATCAGTCACGTGACAGGTGTGTGATCAGCCACGTGAACAGTGCATGTTCAGCCACGTGATCAGTGCATGATAGCCACGTGATCAGTGCATGATCAGTTACGTGAGCAGTGTATGATCAGCCACGTGATCAGTGCATGGTCAGACACGTGAACAGTGTATGATCAGCCACGTGATCAGTGCATGATATCCAAGTGATCAGTGCATGATCAATCACGTGATCAGTGTATGATCAGCCACGTGAACAGTGCATGCTCAGTCACGTGATCAGGGCCTGCTGAGCTGCGTGATTACTGTCTGCTCATCTGCTTGACAATTGCCAGCTGAGCTGCACGATTCCTGCCTGTCATCTGCTTGACAATTGCCAGCTGTGCTGCGTAATTCCTGCCTGCTCAGCTGCTTGATTATTGCCAGCTGAGCAGCATGATTCCTCACAGCTGAGTTCCATGATTATTGCCTGCTGACTGTTTGATTCGTGCCTACTCAGCTCTTTGTTTATTGCCTCCAGAGGCACATGATCAGTGTATGATAGCAAACATGATCAGCGCATGATCAGTCACATGATCAGCGCCATTAAGTCACGTGATCACTACATGATAGTCATGTGATCAGTCCATGCTCAGTCACGGTATCAGTGCATGATCAGCCACGTGATCAGTGCATGATCAGTCACGTGATCAGTGCATGATCAGGCACGTGATCAGTGCATGATCAGCCACGTGATCAGTGCATGATAGCCACGTGATCAGTGCATGATCAGTCACGTGATCAGTGCATGATCAGTCACGTGATCAGTGCATGATCAGCCACGTGATCAGTGCATGATCAGCCACGTGATCAGTGCATGATCAGTTACGTGATCAGTGCATGATCAGTCACGTGACCAGTACATGGTAGCTACGTGCTCATTGCATGATCAGCCACGTGATCAGTGCATGATAGCCACGTGATCAGTGCATGATCAGTCACGTGATCAGTGCATGATCAGTCACGTGATCAGTGCATGATCAGCCACGTGATCAGTGCATGATCAGCCACGTGATCAGTGCATGATCAGTCACGTGATCAGTGCATGATCAGTCACGTGATCAGTGCATGATAGCCACGTGATCAGTGCATGATAGCCACGTGATCAGTGCATGATCAGTCACGTGATCAGTGCATGATCAGTCACGTGATCAGTGCATGATCAGCCACGTGATCAGTGCATGATCAGCCACGTGATCAGTGCATGATAGCCACGTGATCAGTGCATGATCAGTCACGTGATCAGTGCATGATCAGTCACGTGATCAGTGCATGATCAGCCACGTGATCAGTGCATGATCAGCCACGTGATCAGTGCATGATCAATTACGTGATCAGTGCATGATCAGTCACGTGATCAGTGCATGGTAGCTACGTGATCAGTGCATGATCAGCCACGTGATCAGTGCATGATAGTCACGTGATCAGTGCATGATCAGTCACGTGATCAGTGTATGATCAGCCACGTGATCAGTGCATGATAGCCACGTGATCAGTGCATGATCAGTCACGTGATCAGTGCATGATCAGCCACGTGATCAGTGCATGATCAGTCACGTGATCAGTGCATGATATAGACGTGATCAGTGCATGATCAGTCACGTGATCAGTGCATGATCAGCCACGTGATCAGTGCATGATAGCCACGTGATCAGTGCATGATAGCCAGTGATCAGTGCATGATCAGTCACGTGATCAGTGCATGATCAGTCACGTGATCAGTGCATGATCAGTCACGTGATCAGTGCATGATCATCCACGTGATCAGTGCATGTCAGTCATGTGATCAGTGCATGATAGCCCGTGATCAGTGCATGATCAGTCCCGTGATCAGTGCATGATCAGCCACGTGATCAGTGCATGATAGCCACGTGATCAGTGCATGATCAGTCACGTGATCAGTGCATGATCAGCCACGTGATCAGTGCATGATAGCCACGTGATCAGTGCATGACAATTACGTGATCAGTGCATGATCAATCACGTGATCAGTGCATGATAGCCACGTGATCAGTGCATGATCAGTCACGTGATCAGTGTGTGATCAGCCACGTGAACAGTGCATGCTCAGTCACGTGATCAGGGCCTGCTGAGCTGCGTGATTACTGTCTGCTCATCTGCTTGACAATTGCCAGCTGAGCTGCACGATTCCTGCCTGTCATCTGCTTGACAATTGCCACCTGTGCTGCGTAATTCCTGCCTGCTCATCTACTTGATTATTGCCAGCTGTGCAGCATGATTTCTCAGAGCTGAGTTCCATGATTATTGCCTGCTGACTAATTCGTGCCTACTCAGCTCTTTGTTCATTGCCTCCAGAGGCACATGATCAGTGTATGACACCAAACATGATCAGTGCATGATCAGTCACATGATCAGTGCATGATAAGCCACGTGATCAGTGCATGATCAGTCACGTGATCAGTGCATGATCAGTCACGTGATCAGTGCATGATCAGTCACGTGATCAGTGCATGATAGCCACGTGATCAGTGCATGATCAGCCACGTGATCAGTGCATGATCAGCCACGTGATCAGTGCATGATCAGCCACGTGATCAGTGCATGATCAGTCACGTGATCAGTGCATGATCAGCCACGTGATCAGTGCATGATCAGTCACGTGATCAGTGCATGATCAGCCACGTGATCAGTGCATGATAGCCACGTGATCAGTGCATGATAGCCACGTGATCAGTGCATGATCAGTCACGTGATCAGTGCATGATCAGGCACGTGATCAGTGCATGATCAGCCACGTGATCAGTGCATGATAGCCACGTGATCAGTGCATGATCAGCCACGTGATCAGTGCATGATCAGTCACGTGATCAGTGCATGATGAGCCACGTGATCAGTGCATGATCAATTACGTGATCAGTGCATGATCAGTCACGTGACCAGTGCATGGCAGGTCCGTGATCATTGCATGATCAGCCACGTGATCAGTGCATGATAGCCACGTGATCAGTGCATGATCAGTCACGTGATCAGTGCATGATCATTTACGTGATCTGTGCATGATCAGTCACATGACCAGTATATGGTAGCTACGTGATCATTCCATGATCAGCCACGTGAGCAGTGCATGATAGCCACGTGATGTGTGCATGATCAGTTACGTGAGCAGAGTATGATCAGCCACGTGATCAGTGCATGAGTGCCACGTGATCAGTGCATGATCAGTCACGTGACAGGTGTGTGATCAGCCACGTGAACAGTGCATGTTCAGCCACGTGATCAGTGCATGATAGCCACGTGATCAGTGCATGATCAGTTACGTGAGCAGTGTATGATCAGCCACGTGATCAGTGCATGGTCAGACACGTGAACAGTGTATGATCAGCCACGTGATCAGTGCATGATATCCAAGTGATCAGTGCATGATCAATCACGTGATCAGTGTATGATCAGCCACGTGAACAGTGCATGCTCAGTCACGTGATCAGGGCCTGCTGAGCTGCGTGATTACTGTCTGCTCATCTGCTTGACAATTGCCAGCTGAGCTGCACGATTCCTGCCTGTCATCTGCTTGACAATTGCCAGCTGTGCTGCGTAATTCCTGCCTGCTCAGCTGCTTGATTATTGCCAGCTGAGCAGCATGATTCCTCACAGCTGAGTTCCATGATTATTGCCTG